>NC_091953.1:126752224-126889724 GCF_031021105.1 Erythrolamprus reginae | reverse complement strand
CTTTGGGACATGACCAATATCTATCTATCTATCTATCTATCTATCTATCTATCTATCTATCTATCTATCTATCTATCTATCTATCTATCTATCTTCTATCTATCTATCTATCTTCTATCTTCTATCCATCTATCTATCTATCTATCTATCTATCTATCTATCTATCTATCATCTATCTATCTAGCTATCTAGCTATCTAGCTATCTAGCTATCGGCCTATCTTCTATCTATCTATCATCTAGGCTGGTTTTGCCAGCAGGTCTGGAGCTGTTGAGCTATAGCCCTATCATCTATCTATCTATCTATCTATCTATCTATCTATCTATCTATCTATCTATCTATCTATCTATCTATCTACCTACCTACCTACCTACCTATCTCCCTACCTACCTACCTACCTACCTATCTATCTATCTATCTATCTATCTATCTATCTATCTATCTATCTATCTATCTATCTATATCCCTACCTACCTGCCTGCCTGCCTACCTACCTACCTACCTACCTATCTATCTATCTATCTATCTATCTATCTATCTATATCCCTACCTACCTACCTACCTACCTGCCTACCTGCCTACCTGCCTACCTGCCTACCTACCTACCTACCTACCTACCTATCTATCAGATGTCTAATGCCCCCCTTCTCCTGAGACTTCTGAGCATGTGCTTCTTTTAGCAGTTGTAGACTCGATTCATCAAAACCAATCGTTTTAGAAGAAGTACATATGCAGATGCTTTCAGCTAATTTATTCCTTGGTCTGTAGATTTCACCCGCAGGAGCAGCTGACATCTTTCCAAAGGGCCTTTCCCACCCCCTAGCACTTAACTTTCAGAGGCTGCAATGGAAGAGATAAAGCAAAATCCATTGTCTCTGGTCCTGAACTCTGCTCCTTCTACAGAAAGCAAGTCAGGATCAAAGCCAACATTAATGTATTTCTGTGACCCCTTAGCTATTCATTTGCAGCACTAGATCTATTCATTCTTAATCCAGTCTCAAGTTTACTCATGTCTTGCGTCACAGGTGTGAACAAGGAAACTGTATCAGAAAAGCATAAAGATCAAGTTCGTACTCTCTCTCGCCTCGCAATCACAATCAGGAGGCTGTGAGTTCGATCCTGGGTAGAGGCAAATATTTATCTCTCTGGGCACAATGAGAATACAGTGGTCCCTTGACTTTCGCAGGGGGATACGTTCCAAGACCACCCACAAAAATCAAATTTCCATAAAGTAGAGATGCTCCCTTCCTTCCTTCCTTCCTTCCTTCCTTCCTTCCTTCCTTCCTTCCTTCCTTCCTTCTCCTCCATTCCTGGTTTTACTTACACCCAGAACCCGCAGGGGTGAAGGGGCAGCAAGCTGGGGGCTTTGCTGCGCTCGCTGCTGGTATCTTCCATGGTGGTGGTGGCAGCACCGGTGCTCAGGGTCAGGGCAGGGTAAGGGGACACTCAAGGCAAGAGGGATCCAGGCCATACATATTATACACAGGCACACAAAAATATACATTATCTACTATATAAACTGTAAGTTTTTATACACACACACACACACACACGCAGCTCTTCTAAAATTATATACATTCAACCTCATTTACTGGGATAGGAAAAACATACACAGAGCCCAGAAGGGAAAAAAAGGAAAAAAATCAAAATTATTCTACTGGTTCTGCATACCTGGCCATACCCATAGGAGCCCATCACTAACACTGGTAATTATAAACCTCAAGGTCCCCCTTGAACATGCCACACTGAGAACAGAAGAACACAAAACATTTAAGATCATATGTATGACTTTAAAGTGGCTCACAATTAATAGAGCCAAGCTGGAAAAGAGAAGATTCTTGGTTTTTTTTAAAATCAATCTACTTTGGTTGGAATATTTTGTTGTCTCTTTTAACCAAATTAAGAAAAATTAACTGAGTTTGGAAAGGAGCCAAAAAAAGGCTTAACTCCATGGTGCAGCAGTTAAGAGTGTGCAATGCTACAAGCTACTTCTACTCATCACTCATCAGATCGAATCTCAGTAGGCTAAAAAATAACTCAGCCTTCCATCCTTCCAAGGTCGTTAAAACAAGGACCCAGCTTGTTGGGGGCAATATGCTTACTCTCTGTAAACCGCTTAGAGAGGGCTGTAAAGCACTGTGAAGCGGTATATAAGTCTCAATGCTATTGCTCTTGCTAACAGCAAGGAAAATAATGAAAAAGCTTTAACATCTGTACCCCCTTTGTCCAGATTATTATTCATTTACTTACTTCATTTGTGGACTATTAGAAACACAGAAACATAGAAGACTGACGGCAGAAAAAGACCTCATGGTCCATCTATGCCCTTATACTATTTCCTGTATTTTATCTTAGGATGGATATATGTTTATCCCAGGCATGTTTAAATTCAGTTACTGTGGATTTATCAACCACGTCTGCTGGAAGTTTCTTCCAAGGATCTACTACTCTTTCAGTAAAATAATATTTTCTCATGTTGCTTTTGATCTTTCCCCCAACTAACTTCAGATTGTGTCCCCTTGTTCTTGTGTTCACTTTCCTATTAAAATCACTTCCCTCCTGGACCTTATTTAACCCTTTAACATATTTAAATGTTTCGATCATGTCCCCCTTTTCCCTTCTGTCCTCCAGACTATTCAGATTGAGTTCATGAAGTCTTTCCTGATACGTTTTATGCTTAAGACCTTCCACCATTCTTGTAGCCATCTGACATCTGACAATTCATGAGGGTTTGCATTAGTATAACACTGAACGGGCAGGGGGAAAATTAAGAGCATCTGCACAATTATGACATGAAAAGAGCGATGAAAATGAACAGCAATCATTTTCTCAGGAATTATTTCTGAGTGCTGGGGTTTTTTTTTTTTAAATTTCCCGTTCTCTCTCTCTCTCTTTTTAACTCAATTTCATGAGCAAGTGAGCTTTCTATCATATTAGGTAAATCCAATCCTCTCACTCATGTCCATGCGGGTGAACATAAAGTAAGGGTTTCTTGTGCTGTGTCTCCCCGCCACACAAGCATTGTGCGTTCCTTCACAGCTCACCAAATGGAAGATTAAGGCTCCATCATGGGCTGGAAGACGTCGAATGCCTAACAATCTGTCACTAAATAGTGATTAATTTTCTGCCACCAAACTCATCCATGTTAGGATTACTCCCCAACGTTCAGTTTAATTTAAGTACTTTCTGATTCATGAACAAGGGGAATAACAGCCAGCTATAAAGCGGTAATCCAATCCTAAAATGGCCTTAACCCTTATAATCTACACTTCAATGGCAAGAAAAAAATGTGATCAAGGATATATACTTTTCCCCCTTCTTCTTTGGCGCGCACACTACAGTTCTCTTTGCTCCCATTTCTCAGTACATTATTATAAAATGGGCCCTTTATGGTGGGAACAGCCTGACCCCGGGGTAATTTATAATCTTGTGAAGCCCTGTCCTCATGGCGAACCATCTTTTCTTTCCTTTTTTACCGAGGTCGCTATCTGTTTCTTCAACTGATGTCTTCCTGCTGTGACTACACTGTTGGATAGCTGTCAGCGCACAAGTATTTCTGTGGCTATACATTATCTCTGTGCACATTGCTCCTGCAGGCTTTTCATTTTTTTTTAATTCTCCCCCTTCTCCTGGCCCTATTGAAAAGCATTTATGGGGCTGGGTGTTTAGACAGCAGAGGGCCATTCTCCCAACTCTCTCATTAGTCTGAGGCCCAACAAAAGATGGAGAACTAAGGCGGGAGAAGAATGAAGTGGATCGCTCGGTGACAAAAGAATTGGCTCCATTGTTCTGATCGGCTGAAATCACTGCTGACAAGCCGATGTATTTTTTTGTGGGCACAACTTCACAACTTCACAAGAAAAGTCCTTCACTCCTCCTCACGTAACAAATTACCCTACTCCTCCAGACTTCAAATACTACATCGAGAAAATTTACAACTACGTCGTTGTCTCCGAACTGATTTAACTGTTGTTCATAAAATCGTACATCATAATGTACTCCCTGTCAGTGACTACTTCACCTTTAACAACAACAACACAAGAGCATGTAATAGATACAAACTGAATGTGAATCGCTCCAATCTTGACTGCAGAAAATACGATTTCAGCAATAGAGTGGTCACCGCCTGGAACTCATTACCTGACCCCAAAATCTTCAACCTTACATTATCTACAATCGACCTCTCCCCTTTTCTAAGAGGTCTGTAAGGGGTGTGCATAAGTGCACTTTTGTGCCTAATGTCCCTATCCTACTGTCTTATTATCCTTTCTATTACTACGTTCTACTTATGTTATGTTATGTTAATATGTACTATAATACCATACTTTGATAAATAAATAAATAATAGTAAAAATAACAACTTTTAGAGTTGCACTGTGCTTCTGCTGCTAGTTTTTGCTTCAAGGTCCCTCAGAAAAGGGAAAATAGGTGATGGGAATCCTCAGAATTTCTTCAACCAATTTTGTTCAAAATCTAGGCCGTTTTCCTGAACTCAGCTGAAAAGTAAGAGGCAACCAAAATGAAAGGTTCAGTTAGCAATACTCCTACAAACCAGATATCTCATCCATAACCACTACTAACTCATTCATTAAACTTCTGTAGAACAACCGGTATAGTTCAAAACTTTTTTTCAGATGAATTTATTTTAATTCTTTTAACTGGTGTTGCATCCTTCAGTATTGGTACTTTATGGTTAGTAAATATATGCGTACTGTTGTGGTTGGCTCTGGCCCAGCTCCTGCCCCAGGGAATTTGGAGGTGGATGCAGGGGAAACTTCAACATGTCATAGGCCTGTTTTACTGCTGACAGAGTCAGATAGTTCAGTTTCCTCAGACGAAGAAGAAGGAGTGACTTGGAAGAGGGGGGCATGGCACACAGCCCAGGAAGTCAATCTCCATTATCTTCGGTGGATTTGGATGCGGAAGTCTTGGACCCACGCAGGCGCAGAGTTATGCATAGAAGAGACCAATTGAGGACCTATTACAGGAGATAAGAGAGGCCACCTGTGTTTGAGTGGGGCTCCAGTAATTAGTGCTGCTGATATAAATAGCAGCGTGTGGGTTTGGCTGTTGTGGAAGATTATCTGATTGTTGTTCTTCAGGAATGCCTTGCTGTTTCCGGACTTTGCTTGTTGATTTTTTATGACTTTGAAACCAAACCAGAGCAAAGTGTGTGTGTGTTTCACTTCGTGGAAGAAGAAGGACTGTGACGTTTCTTCACAGCTGCAAGCTAAGTACTTAAGGACTGATTAAGGGAATTGTACAGATTACCAGGTTGTTTTGGGGACGAGTGCTCTTTGCAATACAAAAAGAGTGCTTAGTTTATTTTGAATTTTGTGATAAAGAACATTGTTTTGAATTTTCAAACGTGTGTGTGTCTGAAATTTGTACCCTTGAATTTTCGGGAGGCTCATACCAGAGAGCCCGGCAGAACAAACACCAGTGGAAATGCAGCAAACCGGATGGCTTACATGTTGGAAAACTGAGCTTTCCTGCAAATTTCTGGCTTGAGTTATGTGGAATTGAATGAAAACAATCCATTTTAATGACTTCATTAGTAATATGTAATTTTGGTGTACTAGTTTGCTTATTTTAGTGTTTAAAATAAATGTTGCATCATTTAGTATTGGTGCTTTAAGGTTAGTAAATATATGCTCACCAGTGGAAATGCCCTTATCACCTCGATGTTCGACCACTGCAATGCTCCCTACATGGGGCTACCTCTGAAGAGTGTTGGGAAACTACAAGTTTGTTTGTTTGTCTGTCTGTCTGTCTGTCTGTCTGTCTGTCTGTCTGTCTGTCTGTCTGTCTGTCTATCTATCTATTTATTTATTTATTGGATTTGTATGCCGCCACTCTCCGTAGACTCGGGGCGGCTAACAACAGCAATAAAACCAGCATATAACAATCCAATATTAAAACAGTTTAAAACCCTTATTATAAAACCAAACATACATACAGACATACCATGGCTAAAATTGTAAAGGCCTAGGGGGAGAGAATATCTCAGTTCCCCCATGCCTGGCAGCAGAGGTGGGTTTTAAGAAGCTTACGAAAGGCAAGGAGGGTGGGGGCAATTCTAATCTCTGGGGAGAGTTGTTTCCAGAGGGCCGGGGCCACCACAGACAAGGCTCTTTCCCTGGGTCCCGCCAAGCGACATTGTTTAGTTGATGGGACCCGGAGAAGACCCACTTTGTGGGACCTAACTGGTCGCTGGGATTCGTGCAGCAGAAGGCGGTCCCTGAGATATTCTGGTCCAGTGCCATGAAGGGCTTTATAGGTCATAACCAACACTTTGAATTGTGACCGGAAACTGATCGGCAACCAATGCAGACTGCGGAGTGTTGGTGTAACATGGGCATACCTTGGGAAGCCCATGATTGCTCTTGCAGCTGCATTCTGCATGACCTGAAGTTTCCGAACACTTTTCAGAGGTAGCCCCATGTAGAGAGCATTACAGTAGTCGAGCCTCAATGTGATGAGGGCATGAGTGACTGTGAGCAGTGAGTCCCGGTCCAGATAGGGCCGCAACTGGTGCACCAGGCGAACCTGGGCAAAGCCCCCCCCCCTGCCGAACTGCAGCTAGTAGTCAGCTGAAGTAGCCTGCAATACTGACTCTAATCACTGCGCCACCTCGGCTCATAGATTTGACATTGCTTCTGTGAATCTTTGACTGAATTTGGATCAAATTACTTTAATTACCATCAAGCTATAAGAACAATCCCCTTGTTCTACACCAAGTATCATCTACTACCCTGATAGTTATTATGGAAATAAAATTTGCTTTTTAAATATGGATTTTTGTGGACTGGACTCGAGTTCAACTTATTGATTTTGTTGCTTGTGCACAACAGCCTGAAAGTCTGCTACACTTAAATAAGTTCTATTTATCTAATTTTTTGAAAATAACAATAGCAGTTAGATCTTTTATATTCCAAAATAGAAAATGACACTTTCAAAGCCCAATAAAAATATGTTTCTTGAGTCTGCAAAAGTTCAATATTTCTTTTTTGCACTCCTTCCTGGGTCATAGATTTTGAATGTTAATAATTGTTTAAATTTTCACTGGCTTCAACCAAGTGTCAAGCTCTACTTAATTATACATGTTCTGATGATCATATTCATGGTGCGTAAGGAACCACAAATTGGATTATTTTCAAACTGAAGTCAAACCAACAGTCTTCCATTGTATATTCTTCAGCTGAGCGCCTCCTGTAAAATCTCACTCTAAGTTCCCTGGCCCCAAATGTATTTCACTAATAGCTTTGTTATGCCAAGAGTTGATTAAAAAAAACAAAACAAGGACAAGTGATATGAGGAGACAGCAACCAGACACAGAATGATCACAGTTTCATTGGCAAACTTTTACTCCCTAAATTGGATTAAATCTATTTTTGCAAAGGTTGACATTCACATAAGACCCTACTTGTAGTGCATTTCAAATGGAGTGGTCATGGAACAGCAAGGATGAATTTCAATTTTTCTTTATTGTTTTAAATTATTTCTCAACATTGTTTCACCCCCCTACACTATATCACATTTATAATCATCTTAAAAATTCACTATTGGTTCAACCACCTTTATTTCAAAGATGGCCATCCAAACCTAGTTCGATTGTCTAAGGAAATAAGATATAAATAAGATATGGAAGTTGTGGGAAATTGTAGATACACACTGGAGAGTAGAAGAATAACATCTTGCCAGAGAAGAAGTACACTCACTCTTCTCTGACTCCAAGCTGTTGAAGTATATTTAAGGAAATATGTTATACAAGTAGCTGGATACTGTGCTTTGCTGTGAAACTGAACTCCTTAGCATGGGGTAGAATGTCCCAGCCCACAGGCCAGATGAGTCATGCACTGGCCACACCCACTGGCAGTTGGAACAGAGTTCTTTTCAGGTGGGGAGGAGGAGTAGAATGTCTAATTCTTTAGCATCGGAGCAGGTTAATTATAATAAAAGAAATACCTAATGATTTGATGGTCATTTCAAAAAATCTTTTCTTAGCGAGCACCTAAAAGCCAAGAGGAACATACGTACCAAATTTCAAGTTTGCAGGCTTTACGACTCTGGAGATTTTGTGATGATGCATGATTGGTGTGTGGCTTTCCTCATCCTTTCCATATATTGAGGTTTAACATCTTTGATGGGAGGTTCATGAGCTTTGCATTAAAAACATGGTACTTGATGCTTCAGCATATATAAGTGCACTGATGTGCCTATCGTCCCCTGTCCAATTGTCTTTCCTTATCTCATATGTCATATATATTCTCTCCTTATCTATATCTATATATCTATATCTATATCTATATATATTCTCTCCTTATCTCTTATATCATATATACTCTCTCCCTCCCATCTACTTCTCTTCTTTTTACTTTCTATCGTCATATATATTACTTAATGTCTATTCTCTTCCATATGTATTGTATATTGGACAAAGAACAAAAAAAAATAAGCAAAGAAAAACAATAGCAGGAAAGAAACTCACATATATAGGCCAAATTCTATCAATATTAACAAGAAAATCCTCTAAACATTTACGGTTTCACTGGGTTTTCCATATAATGACTAACCTTTATATATCAACCACAAACATTCTCTCTTAACTAAATTATTTTGCAGATAAACTGTGCACCTTGTTTCATTAAACAATGTTGGTCATTGTACCACTTACCATAAAAAGCTGCATAATACCTAAGCTGACTCAAAGCAATATTTTACAAGATCTTAACTCTCCAATTAAGTGCTCCTTAATGTGAAACGTATTGGTAGCTTAGATAGAGAGTTCTAAACAAGAAACTCCTAATGAAGTTTTGTAAGCTCTACTTCAATTGCCTTAGACATTATGGTCAAATACTTTTGTCTTTAATCACGTGCTAATTTAATCACATGATTCAGTGTGATGGACTTCCAAGATCGATATCCTAAGAATTTTAGACTGGAGGACTCGTATGCAAACTATACAAGGACTATCTTTGAAGGTGCTTTGAAGTCCACAACTGGTCTATTAATGGGATCACATAGTTCTTGTTGAAAGTTTCAAGACTGCCTTTAAACCTTGCTGTTCTGCGTGGGTCAATATGACCCAAAATGAAATTTGAGACCTGTAGATTATTTGTCATGCAGATCTCAAACTCACACATTCTGTAAATGGGAAATAGGATTTATTTCAATTTTGTGTCTACTTGCTAGCCTAGAGAGTTAAAAGAAAATGAGCACAGGTTTTAGAGGAATAAATTGGTGACATCTGCCAAAAAAGGACTATTGTGGCATAATTGACTTTTCCTCATTTGAGGGGTTCTTACTATGAGTGTGGTTTTGTTTTCTTTTTGCTACACAGTGATTGATACATTTTGTTATACCTGAAACAATACAAGTGTATAGTAAATGCAAACAAAACAGCAAGGTTAAGTTACTGTATGTAACTTAAATTTTGACATTAGTCTACAAAGCACTAAACTACTTAGGACCCAAGTTCTTAAATATCTCCCCAAATGTCAACTAGTTCTAAGTACCAAGGAAGCTCCATTCACAAGTGAAAATTGTAGACCAGTTCTGAAGGATATATCTTTAATGATCCATGATGGCATAGTGGTTAGAATGCAGTATTATAGGCTAATTCTGCACACTTGCCTGCAATTCGATTCTCACTGACTCAAAGTTGACTTCTATCCTTCTGAGATTAGTAAAATGAGGACCCAGATTGTTTGGGGCAGTAGTCTGACTCGGTAAACCATTTAGAGGGGGCTATAAAGCACTATGAAGCGGTATATTAGTCTAAGCGCTATTGCTAATTCCATGCAAACCAGATATCTCCTCCATTAACACTGCTATCTCATTTTATTCAACTTCTGTAGAACAATCGGTATAGTTCAAAACTTTTTTTCAGATGAATTTATTTTAATTCTTTTAATTGGTGTTGCATCCTTCAGTATTGGTCCTTTATGGTTAGTAAATATATGCACACCGGATGGCTTACATGTTTGAAAACTGAGTTTTCCTACAAATTTCTGGCTGAAGTTATGTGGAACAGAATGAAAACAATCCATTTTAATGACTTCATTAGTAATATGTAATTCTGGTGTACTAGTTTGTTTATTTTAGTGTTTAAAATGAAATATTTATCTCTGGCATACCAGGCTATTTACAGTTTCCCTAATGCACGGTTCACATTAAATAAATAAAATATTTCAAATATATAAATAAAACTGTTTTCCTGGTGCTGCATAAATTTATCGAAAGCAGAATATTTAAAAAATGAAATTTACTGTAGGCTTTTAGTTTTACAGAATTACCTTCTTTCTTGTATATGAAGCTTTAAAGAACATATGTTCTTTGTTTAAAAAAATCCCCACACAAAACCCCATTTATCTATGAAAAATCCATTTGACAATTTCTTGCAAATCCCATTTGTGCCACAATAGTCCTTTTTTGGCAGATGTCACCGATTTATTCCTCTAAAACCTGTACTCATTTTCTTTTAACTCTCTATGCTAGCAAGTAGACACAATATTGAAATAAATCCTATTTCCCATTTAGAGAGTGTGTGACATTTATCTTAACCCCTTTTCCTGCATCGTTTTTGTAGATGCAGTCCACTCAAAACTCATCTGTAAATAAACAACCAATATATTCTCTCCCTTTATAAAGATCATGAGACAAAATGAGTAAAATGCTATAGAGATCTCTCACTTATTTATCGCGTACAATCTCACCAAGGGTACGTTTCTTAATTTCCATTTTCCAACTACAGGATATATTACAAAGGGCATTGTTTTAGCATTGTTTTGATGATAACTGAATAGAAAAGTAAGGACTCTTGTTAAGAGCGTTTCTCAAGAAAGTATCTTTCCATTGCAACCCCAAGGGAAATTAAAAATTATCCTTCTGGTTTCATTCATTCATTCATTCATTTTTGAGATTTATAGGCCGCCCACCTCCTTACAGATTCTGGATGGCGATCAACGATAAAAACAATTTTAAAAACCCTTAATATTAAAAACATTCATATCCATTCTGCCAGGACAAGATGGAACTGTTCAACGGCCCCAGGACTGCCTGAAAAGCCATGTTTTCATGGTTTTTCAGAAAGTCAGAAACATAGAAACATAGAAGACTGACGGCAGAAAAAGACCTCATGGTCCATCTAGTCTGCCCTTATACTATTTTCTGTATTTTATCTTAGGATGGATATATGTTTATCCCAGGCATGTTTAAATTCAGTTACTGTGGATTTACCAACCACGTCTGCTGGAAGTTTGTTCCATGGATCTACTACTCTTTCAGTAAAATAATATGTTCTCATGTTGCTTTTGATCTTTCCCCCAACTAACTTCAGATTGTGTCCCCTTGTTCTTGTGTTCACTTTCCTATTAAAAAGACTTCCCTCCTGGACCTTCTTTAACCCTTTAACATATTTAAATGTTTCGATCATGTCCCCCTTTTTCCTTCTGTCCTCCAGACTATACAGATTGAGTTCATTAAGTCTTTCCTGATACGTTTTATGCTTAAGACCTTCCATCATTCTTGTAGCCCGTCTTTGGACCCGTTCAATTTTGTCAATATCTTTTTGTAGGTGAGGTCTCCAGAACTGAACACAGTATTCCAAATGTGGTCTCACCAGCATTCTATTTAGCGGGATCATAATCTCCCTCTTCCTGCTTATTATACCTCTAGTCAGGAGGGTGGAGATCTTGCAGATCTCAGGGGGGAGTTGATTCCACAGAGCTGGAGCCACCACAGAGAAGGCCCTCCAATGCGGCCCTGCCAGTCAGCATTGTTTGGCCGACAGGACCCAAAGGAGGCCAATCCTGTGGGCCCTAATGGGCCACTGGAAAGTATGAGGCAGAAGACGATCCCATAGGCAGCCTGGCTCTAAGCCATGCAGGGCTTTATAGCTGATAACCAACACCTTAAATTGTGTTTGGAGACCAATTGGTAGCCAGTGCAGCTCACATAGTGTTGGCATTATGTTATTTACTGAACAACCATGTTTCTGAAGGGATTTACTGAACACCTGTGGCAAGAAAGGTCATAAAATGGGGCATTCAACAAATGTCTCACTTAGTCAATTGTGGTTGAAAGTTGAGGGCTACATGCTAAGTTATCTGAGGTAAGCAAAGTGGTACCTCAGTACTCAGCATTAATTGGTTCCCTGAGGTACAGTAAACTGGGCTGTCTTAATGCATGGGCCTGATGGGCACTTGCCCATGGGCCCTGAAGTGTTTGTGGGTCGCAGACACAAAAACTAGATGTGGAGCCAGAACACAACTTTATTAACTGTAATAACAGCATAACATCTCAGACAGAACTCAGCTGTTGTTTGGTGACAGCTTTCTTTATATACTGTAATCCAGTGTTTCCCAACCTTGGCAACTTGAAGATATCTGGACTTCAACTCCCAGAATTCCCCAGCCAGCATTTGCTGGCTGGGGAATTCTGGGAGTTGAAGTCCAAATATCTTCAAGTTGCTAAGGTTGGGAAACACTGCTGTAATCAATAATGTCTCAACCAATCAGGGACTGTTTATTTCCCGTTTCTAGAGCCTCTCAAAAAAACTACAGGCTCCATGTGCATAGGGGCACCATACTAATCTGTACATCTTAGCCCTTCAATGCACCTTGTAACATAAATACAGCAACGTATTTATTACCTATTACTGCATTTATATTAGTACTAACATGCAGATATATGTTTAATTTTATCGATCATTTTATTCCTGTGAGTACCTCTCATAAGGGGTCCCAGCACAATACTTTGCCCAGAGGCCCATAACACTGTTAAGATGGCCTGGATGATGAGCACTAAAAACTATGAGTGACAAAAAAAAACACCCAATGTTGATTGGTTGCTCAGTTGGACAGCTGCCTGTTTAAGGAGCTGCCAGGAGCTGTTTTACCTGTTATTTGTGAGTTGTTCTCTGTTGTGTTTTATAAATATTACTGAGATTGAAATATAATAAAGTGAACACAAGAACAAGAGGGCACAATCTGAGGTTGGTTGGGGGAAAGATCAGAAGCAACGTGAGAAAATATTATTTTACTGAAAGAGTAGCAGATGCTTGGAACAAACTTCCAGAAGACATGGTTGGTAAATCCACAGTAACTGAATTTAAACATGCTTGGGAAAAACATATATCCATCCTAAGATAAAACACAGTACTGTATAAGGGCAGACTAGATGGACCATGAGGTCTTTTTCTGCCATCAATCTTCTATGTTTCTATGTTTCTAAGATACCAGAATTTATAGTGTGGCAATTTAGGAACCAGGGCAAAGAAATAATGAAGACACTTTTGTAGGAAAAAAGTAGTAAATAGTTTTACTCTTCAATGCAAGCAAAATATCTTCTGTCTTAGTCTTCTATGATGAAATCCCCATGTATTCCCCCCCCCCCCCCCGAGTTGCTGTCCTTGATAGATAATGGCTCAGAAGAATTTATCTCAAGTTAGCTCCTATGTTGCATTGTTACATATGTCTGTTTGGTGTGTATATTTAGACTGGGCTTTTATTAAAAAAAAAAGCCAGTGACCATTTGACTTCGACTCAAAAAGAAATATGATTCTCTCCTCCCGAAAGACAGAAATTAAATTATTGGGGAAAGAAATACCAGAGAATGAATGAGAATCCATCAAATAATTAAACTATCTACTAGTTTTCGTGGTATAACAAAGAAGGCACGGTGAGGGTTACATAATTTACAAAACAGCAAGACACCATCATAAATCCTGCTGACAAAACAGAAGCGGCTATTCTTCAGAATCAAGCTCTATTATGATGCAGAGACCACAAAACAATTCAATCATGAAAGAAACCCAGCATCTCAAATGGAATTGCTCCCAATCCTCAGCCAATAAGGAGTGTCTCTATCAACATGCCCTCCGTATCTCATAGGAGAAAGATCAAATCAAATTGCAACTGAATACAATGAATCCCATAATGTTAGGCCAAAAAGCAAAACAATCACACTTATCCAATGACCAAGGCCCTTCAGTCTCTCAATCTTTCTGTGGCAGTAGGCTTCCAGCCCAAGTTGAATTTCTACCTGCATAAATACTAGATTCTATGCATACTCTATAAATACTAGATGGGTTTCATTTTGCCAACAGAAAGCACTTTCTTTCCCACAGTGGACATTTAATGGTATATAATAATCTCATCTTTATAAAGAAAATTAAGACGTTAAACCAGCAAAGCTAAAAATGCCCCACAAAAATCTACAAACCATTAACACCAAAGATGCACTAAATGAATTAATATTTTAGTAATTCATTAAATATTGAGAATACACATTTTAACAAGACCTGGATTTTCTGAATATTTAACCTCTTAGTAGCTTTAAATTTTTCAACAGATTCTGGGTTTTATAGGAAACAACTCTGAGCGTAGAAGTATTGCATTTTTGTCCAATGGTAGAGTCAACTTAAATAATTTAATCTTACTCTTTATAATTAAATCAAGTAAAATCTAGGTTAATAAACTAGATTTAAATGCAAGCAACTTTATGTCATTTATGTCATTCTTAGATAAGGGCTATTTTTGGGAGACTGATCAGATGAAATGGTATCTCAAAAACTGTCACACAAATTCCATATATAGATTTTTGGGGTTTTTTTTAAATTGGAAGAAGATATTTAAAGACTTGTATCTTTCTTACTTCTGATAAAGATACACAATATTCACTTTCTTTTGCTTTTGTTCACACAAATCTTTTCCAAAACACAAGGATTTTGGCACAAGGGAGAGATTCTGAAAAGCACAATCTGAAGTATTCAAATTTAGTTCAGATTAAATTGTTACTTTTTAAAGAAGTTAAAACATATATCTTAGAAGCTTAAAGCCTTTGCTTTAGAAAAAAATAGCAGTGGCATCTTAAACAAAAAAACAATTAAGTATCTTCAGTTTTCTAAATATTACTAGATTACTAGGTCCCAATAAAGACTATTTGGTATTTTATTTTATTTTAAAAAGTTTCATTAGGCTCTCCTTCCATCTATTTCATTTCTATAAACTACTTAAAAGTCATACTAATTCAAAGGTAGGATTTTAAATAAATTTGCAAACTTTCTCAAAATAAAAGTTCTCCTACTTTTCCTCAGGACTTTCTTCAGACTATACGTTTGAAACTTCCTATCAGAAAAGAGTGTGCATATTTTAAACATTAACATTTAAATACAAATATTTATTCATATTAACAATACTTATATAACATTTTAAAAATTTCTTACAATGTCAATAGCCTTCAGCCAACATCCTGAAATATTGGCAAAGCTTTTATCAATCCATTCTATTCTTAAACTGGAGAATAGAACCTATTTCTTCAGTACTACCCATATAAAGCAGAGAACAAACAAGAGGTGTAGTGAATGAGAAGATTCTAAAGCATTACTTCTTGTTAAATTAAGAGTTTGAAATAGAAGATAAAGCTACAAAAGTAAAGGTAAAGGTTTCGCCTGAACAGTTGTCTTTAGGAAGTGGTAACTCATCTCCACTTCTTAGTCAATGCTGTCCGGAGATGTTTCTATGGTCATATGTCCAGCATGACTATATGTCAAAGTGCACTGAACACTGTTATCTTCCCATCGAAGTGGTACCTATTTATCTACTTGCATTTGCATGCTTTTGAACTGCTATTTTGGAAGAACAGAGGCTCACCCATCACATAGTACTTCAGTCTCAAACTTCTGGTTGACAAATCCAACATCTACCTCAATAGGCAAGATCTACAGTGGAGAAGCTTCACAATGCTTCCAAAAACTAGAAAGATGGTGCCACCTATGGCACCACAGAGAGAACCAGCTAGGGGGCATGGTAGGCCTGAGTCCCTGCTGGTTACAGCAAAGGTTGACTCAGCCTTCCATCCTTCCAAGGTGGGTAAAATGAGGACCCGGATTGTGGGGGCAATAGGCTGGCTCTGTTAAAAAGTGCTATTGCTAACATGTTGTAAGCCGCCCTGAGTCTAAGGAGAAGGGTGGCATAAAAATCAAATAAACAAAATAAATAAATAAAACCCAGGCCTCCAAGTCACCAACAGTTCTATAGAACCGGTTCAAACCCACTTCTGCTCTGATTCAAGAAGAGGTGGTTTAAAAAGCTGAACTAACCAGAGACAAGATCTTGAGTTAAACTTAAGTCAAACTTAAGAAGTTGTGGAATGGAAGCTTGAAAGACAAATAGTTGGAGTAATCCATGACTTGAGAGAAATAAATAACACATGAGTAGCTTTAGTAGAAGAAAAGGTCATTTGATCTTGCAAAGAATACAAGTTTTCGGAGAGGGGTGGCATACAAATCTAATAAATTATTACTATTATAATTATTATTATTATATCTTAATGTGTCAGTGATATTATTTCCACTGTGAACATCGGGACATCAAAATGAGATTATTACTATTATTACTTTGTGGAAAGCCTAAATTTCACCTAGAATAATAATAATAATAATAATAATAATGATGATGATGATTATTATTATTATTATTATTATTATTGATGATGATGATTATTATTATTATTGTTGTTGTTGCTGTTATTATTATTATTATTATTATTATTATTATTATTATTATTATTATTAATTAGATTTGTATGCCGCCCCTCTCCGAGGACTCAGAACGGCTCACAACAGCAAAAATAGGCTTCAGAATTATTGATATCAATTAAAAAGGTCTTACTGTCTCTAAGGATTAGCACAATTATTGCTCTTATGGTTTATACCAAACCTGATGTATTTTAATAGAGACCTTATCTGACATAATTCAAAGTCAATGGCCCTTAGAAGCTTATCATTTGAAGATAGCCACAATGCATTAAGGAAACCTTGTTTACATAACAGAATTAAGCCCAGCTTACCAATGCAAACTTTCAACTTCCTATGAAAGCTGCATGAAAAATCGCTCTAAAACCAGTTAGCCGTTTCCTCAAATGACAAAACTGTATAAAAGGGAGGCAGTTTGAGGCAAAACAAGGCAACGTGAAAAGGGAAAAGGGAAAAAAAAACCAGTTCTGAGGTTTGGCTTCCAGAAACGTGTCTTTTAATTAGCACAACATTTCCTATTTCTGAAGTCCATAATTGCTCTGAGAAAAGAGCAAGGTGAAGTCAGATATAAGTAGGGAAAGTGAAAAATGCTACAACTAACCATTTCATTTCATTTCATTTCATTTTATTGGATTTGTATGCCGCCCCTCTCCGTAGACTCGGGGCGGCTAACAACAGTTGTAAAAACAACATGCGACAATCCAATACTAAAGAAGCTAAAAACCCTTATTTTAAAACCAATCATACATACAAACGTACCATACATAAATTGTGGAAGCCTAGGGGGAAAGAATATCTTAATTCCCCCATGCCTGACGACAGAGGTGGGTTTTAAGAAGCTTGCGAAAGGCAAGAAGGGTGGGGGCTATTCTAATCTCCGGGGGGAGTTGGTTCCAGAGGGCCGGGGCCGCAACAGAGAAGGCTCTTCCCCTGGGTCCTGCCAAATGACATTGTTTAGTTGACAGGACCCGGAGAAGGCCAACTCTGTGGGACCTTATCAGTTGCTGGGATTCGTGCGGCAGAAGGCGGTCCCGGAGATAACCTGGCCCGGTGCCATGAAGGGCTTTATAGGTCATAACCAACACTTTGAATTTTGACCGGAAACTGATCGGCAACCAATGCAGACTGCGGAGTGTTGGTGTGACATGGGCATATTTAGGGAAGCCCATGATTGCTCTCATAGCTGCGAGAGTTATAAAAACCCCACCCAGGAAGAAATGGGAACTTTTCATGAATATTCAGGTAGACATTACAAAATACATTTGAATAGCCCAGCTTAAATACAATATCGTATTAGCTGTACTGATATTCATACCTTCCTGTAAAAAAGTGGAATTTCAAATGTATAATGTAGAAAAACCGACACCAATTTAACCTGTCACCCCAGAAGTGGATTGCAGTTGAGAAAATTGTCTGGAGGCCACTCTTGAGAGTCAATCCCACTGCAAAATACTTTGATTCCTTGCTGACTGGTTTCTGAAAACCTAGGTTTTTAACCTCTGTATTACTGTTTGTCCCTAAATATAAAATTATACAGTCTGCTCACTGCAGCTATTCAACAAATCATACTGAAGAAGACAGGCAGAAGTGGGTAGTTGGGTTGACTCCTTTGCTGTTTGGACTTGACTGTGCTCAAATTGTCCCGTGACACATGTCATGTTCTGTTTTATTGCTTTAATTCAACCCTTGCGTGGCCCGCAAACTACATCCTCGGGAGCTACGGCATTTCAGTACCGAGAGAGGCACAAATGATGACATGATCCCTATAGTATATGCATCCATAGATTGCATCTTGACTTCAGCAAGTCAAAAAGGGGAGAAAAAAAGAAGCAGAAAGATGAAATATGTCTTCTTTACTTTCTCAACGAAATATTTTTTCTAGAGATTCGGGAAGATTCCCAAATTCTCGTTATTGCTTGTATGGAAGTGCCAGCTGCGATATTTATCTATCTATCTATCTATCTATCTATCTATCTATCTATCTATCTATCTATCTATCTATCTATCTATTTATTTATCCCAATATACAATGAGGGTTTTAGTGGGTATATATCTATATACACATAGTAAAATACATGATGAAGGTTATAGAGGAGATACTCATAGTAAAATATATCTAAGAAATAATAGAAAAGAAGATATAGTAATAGAACATATCAATAAAAGAATAGAAGAAGAGATATAGGAATAGAAGAAAGGAATAGGAGATTTAGGAGAGCAATAGGACAGGGGACGGAAGGCACTCTAGTGCACTTGTACTTAATTGCTCTTGCCAGCTTCCAAACATGGGTTGCTTTTTTTTTAGAGAGGGAGAGAGAGGGGGGGGGAGAGGGAGGGAGAGGGAGGGAGGATAGGAGAGAGAGAGAGAATGAAAGAGAGAGAGAGAGAACAAGAACATGAAATGAGCCTTCCACTTTTAAGCTAAACTGCCCAAGTACCCAGGAAGCAATTAGACACATCCAGGGCTTCTGCCCAATTGCAAGAGGCAGTGATAAATTCTTAATCACAACTGAAATCATTGATAATGTTGTCAGTCCAACGCAAGATGGACAAAAGCTGA
The DNA here is from genome assembly GCF_031021105.1 of Erythrolamprus reginae. NCBI lineage: Eukaryota > Metazoa > Chordata > Lepidosauria > Squamata > Dipsadidae > Erythrolamprus > Erythrolamprus reginae. Next base: position 126,870,624 of record NC_091953.1, on the reverse strand, counting down.
AATGTATTAAATGCATAAATCCATCATTCTGCAGGTGGTGGAACAAAACCTCTATAGAGTTCAGATGGGATAACTCCTGCCACTAATGATGGCTGAAATACTATCTATTCATTCCTTGCTTTGGCTGACTTTGAAGTTTGTTAAGAGAGAAAGAAAGGAAGAGAAGGGAGGAGAAAACAAGCGTTTGCGAAATTAAGTAAGGTTTCAGGTTTGTAGCCCTTATCAGCAGTTTATCTTTCAAAACCACAGCGTTAAACCGGGCTGCATAATAAACAGCCCCAATGGATATACATTCCCTTTCGTGATTCCTGTACAAACAGAAACATGAAATTGCTAATTCCAAAATCAGCAAGACAGGAATCGCTCAGAAACCGGCCTTACAACTCATATCCATCCCTTTCAAACTTAGAAGATCTCATGGAAATAAAACAAGGCGAAAGGCGAGAAAATGATCAGTGTTTGTAAGTGCACTAGTGTGCCTTCCATCCTCTGTCCCAGTGTTTCCCAACCAGTGTGCCGTGGCACACTAGTGTGCCGCGAGACATGGTCAGGTGTGCCGCGAAGCTCAGAGAGAGAAAGAAAACAAGAGAGAGAGAAAAAAAGAGAAAGAAAGAAAGCAAGAGAGAGAAAGAGCGAGTGAGCGAGAAAGAGAACAAGAGAGAGAGAAAGAAAGCAAGAGAGAGAAAGAGAACAAGAGAAAGAGAGAGAGAAAGAGAGAGAAAGAAAGAGGGAGGGAAGGAGAGAGAGAGAAAGACATAGAGGGAGGTAAAGAGGGAGTGAAAGAGAGCAAAAAAGAGATGAAGGAAGGAAGAGAAAGAAAGAGGGATGGAGAGAGAGAAAGGAAGAGGAAGGAAGGGAGATAATTTTTTTGTCCAAACTTTTTGTAGCCCCCCCCCCCCTCCGCTCAATGTGCCCCAGGGTTTCGTAAATGTAAAAAATGTGCCGTGGCTCAAAAAAGGTTAAAAATCACTGCTCTGTCCAATTGTCTCTCCTATATTTTATATATCTTTGCTTCCATTCATATATCCTTTCCTCTATTCTTCATTGATGTATTCTATTCTCATATATTTTCTTCTATCCTTTCCCTGATATTTACTACAGTGGTCCCTCGATTTTCGCAGGTTCGAACTTCGCGAAACGGCTGTACCACGGTTTTTCAAAAATATTAATTAAAAAATACTTTGCGGGTTTTTTCCCTATACCACGGTTTTTCCTGCCTGATGACGTCATATGTCATCCCCAAACTTTCGTCCGCCTTTAATAAATATTTTTTTAATAAACTTTAATAAAGGATCTAAATGGTTGCTAAGGGAATGAGAAATTGCAGTTTAGGGGTTTAAAGTGTTAAGGGAAGGCTTGTGATACTGTTCATAGCCAAAAATAGTGTATTTACTTCCGCATCTCTACTTCGCGGAAATTCAACTTTCGTGGGCAGTCTCGGAACGCATCCCCCGCGAAAATCGAGGGAAGACTGTACTACATGTTTTTTCTTCCCTGTAACTTTCAATTTGTATTGGACAAAATAAATAAATAAAATAAATAAATAAATAAAATAAGTTCCTATTCCTAACAACATCCTTAAACAATAACATCACAGGGGAGAAACGGCACAAAGGGAACATTGTGTTATTTATAAAACTGTGTTGTTTCAGAAAGTAGGGTGGGTTTACACCCCCTCCCTTCTTTACTCAAGCAGTCGCCCACGGAAAAACACCACATCCCAACACCATATTAGCGAAACAGAAAAAGGGAAAGACACTTTCTTCAACATTCCAGCCTTGTCATTTCCAATTTTCTGCTCTTTGGACATGCTTGTATTCAAATTCTGGAACATCTATTCAGCATATCAATCCTAATTAGACAATCTGGGTCTAGAAAGGATGAGAGCTAGGTCATTTGCATAATTCAATCATAAATACTCAGCGATACATATTTCCAAATGCATTTGTACAATTATCTTTTTATCCTTGGGGCAATGGTATTAATATGATTAGGCAGTATTTCTGAAAAAAAGCAGACAAGGATGCACTCTTTTTAACTGCAGCTTGGGGCGATATGAAAAATTAATTAATTTCTGAAGAAAATCAATTTCGGAACGTGACCACATTAGACACTGGTAACCAAGCCACAGAAAGCTTTCTCTTTCTCTCTCTCTTTCTTTCCATCAGGATATTTCATCGGCTCTTTTATAAATGCTGACTGACACGTGAAGATTTCAATAATAATGATAATAATAATAATACCAGGAGCCGAAGGGCCCACACCCCTATTTGAATATTCACGTGTAGGAATAAATGGCTGTGTTTTTATTTTGCAGGGTGGAAAAAAAGAGAGAGAGGATTTTAATGGAACAGCCTTTGCCCACAACATGCTCGGCTCATATTCCACGATCTTTTATTAATGAGAGCTACCAGAAAAGACTCTGCGAACACAAGCGTTCAGCCTTAAATATTTTAATTAAGAGAGGACAACTTGTTTGTTTTGCTATTAAAATCAGTAGATCTCTTTGGAAGATTCGCAAACATTACCAAGTAATGTGATTTTTATGCAACCTACAATTAAATACCCAGCTGCCTAATGTTAAGGGGTGTGGGAAGAGGGGGTTACTAGAAAGGTGCAGCTTGTATGTTAATTGATACTAAACAAAAATTATATGTTTTAGAGTTTGAGCTGTACAGACCTTCTTTGCTTCTCTTCGATCCACAGGCAAGCCAGAATTATAGCCTGCGAACGTTCGCTTGATAATTTGCATGAAGGTGGTTGAACATTTCTTTTTATTATTATTATTCTAACTAGCTCATTTTTCATGCGTTTTGTCTTTCATCCTAATCTAGCATCTGTCATTCCCTTTTTTTGAAGTTATTATCAGCCCAATTCCCTCTTGGACATGGTTGCTGGGTGACCAGTATCTTAGCACCCAGTTTGACAAGAACAGATGTGAATCTGATCAAGAGGTTTCCCAGGAGTACCTGAAATCACAAACAACTTTTGTCGAAAACAAAACCACAGCCGCGCTGTCACAGTCCTTGTTCAAAACTATCCTCTTCTTCTTCTCTTCTTCTTCTTCTTCTTCTTCTTCTTCTTCTTCTTCTTCTTCTTCTTCTTCTTCTTCTTCTTCTTCTTCTTCCTCTTCCCCTTCTCCTTCTTCCTCTTCCTCTTCTTCTTCTTCTTCTCCTTCTTCCTCTTCTTCTTCTTCTTCTTCTCCTCCTCCTTCTTCCTCTTCTTCTTCTTCTTCTCCTTCTTCCTCTTCCTCTTCTTCTTCTTCTCCTTCTTCCTCTTCCTCTTCTTCTTCTTCTTCTCCTTCTTCCTCTTCTTCTTCCTCCTCTTCTTCCTTCTCCTCTTCTTCTTCATCTCCTTCTCCTTTTGGTTAAAAAACTGACTATGATCTCTCTCCCTCCCTCTCTCTCTCTCTCACACACACAGACATGAGAAGTCCAAGTCCTAATCCAGCTTTCTTCAGAAATCTAGTAATTCTGCTGTGGTACTACACATGGGAATGACTCACAACAGAGAAGGAAGGCTGGCTGGCCAAGTTACAGCAGAATTCCTCGCCATGCAAAATTGGTGGCCTTTCATGGACATTTCAACACTTCTCCAGATCAGGAGGCTCATGCAAAACTACAATAATTGGGGAGAGTCGGGGCTGTTTCTGAAGATAGATGTCTATTTTGAAATTCAAAATTGGAAATGTGTGCTTCTTTTTGAAGGGAAAAGAAAATCCAGGTTCAGATTATTCCCCACTTCCTGCAAATATGAACATAAACCTGGTATCTTCCCCATTGTATGATATCCAGGGGTGAAATGCTATCAGTTCGGTCTGGTTTGGGCATACAAGCAGCAGCAGGAGTAATGGGCAGCCAAAATTTTTACTGCCACACTGTGAGTATGGCTTGTTTTGTGGGTGTGGCTTAATGGTCATGTGACTGGGTAGGAGTGGCTTGCTGGCCATGTGACCAGGTGGGAGTGGCTTGAACGATCACCATCGTTCAAGCGAACTGTTAAGTCTTCAACTTACAACCTTACCAGTGTCGCTCTCTGGGGTGAAAATTGGCTTCGCATTTATTTATTTATTTAATTTAATTTATTTATTATTTAGATTTGTATGCCGCCCCTCTCCGCAGACTCGGGGCGGCTCACAACAAAGTGAAGACAATTTACAACAAATCTAAATTACTATTCAAAAATATTTTAAAAACCCCATTTTCTAAACAAACATACATACAGACATGCCATTCATAAATTGTAAATGCCCAGGGGAGATGTCTCAGTTCCCCCATGCCTGACGACAAAGGTGGGTCTTAAGGAGCTTACGAAAGGCAAGGAGAGTAGGGGCAGTTCTAATCTCCGGGGGGAGTTGGTTCCAGAGTGCTGGGGCCCCCACAGAGAAGGCTCTTCCTCTGGGGCCCGCCAACCGACATTGTTTAGTTGACGGGACCCGGAGAAGGCCCACTTTGTGGGACCTAATCGGTCGCTGGGATTTGTGCGGCAGCAGGCAGTCTTGGAGATATTCTGGTCCAGTGCCATGAAGGGCTTTAAAGGTGATAACCAACACTCTCCTTCCTGGGTCACCCCCTGGCTGGGTAGTCGAGAATTTAACAGTTCACTTGAACTATGATGATCGTTCAAGCCACTCTCACCTGATCATATAGCCGGCAAGCCACTCCTACCCAGTCACCTGACCATTAAGCCACACCCCCAAAATAAGCCACTCCCACAGTGTGGCTGTAAAAATTTTGGCTACCCATTAGTGGCTCTTTTCATTTTTAAATCCTCTGAGCAGGTGTAAAGCCTTCTGTGCATGCATAGACAGTGTAAAAGCACCCATGATGGTGGCAAATTGCACACACGCAATTCATGTGCACGCAAATTGCGCTTAGAAACATAGAAGATTGATGGCAGAAAATGATCTCAGCCCCCCTTAACAGTCCCCTGACTCAATACTCTTTACATTGGGAGGGATCTCATAGAAGATTGACAGCAGAAAAAGACTTCATGGTCCATCTAGTCTGCCCTTATACTATATCCTGTATTTTATCTTAGGATGGATCTATGTTTATCCCAGGCATGTTGAAATTCAGTTACTGCGGATTTACCAGCCACGTCTGTTGGAGGTTTGTTCCGAGCATCTACTACTCTTTCAGTAAAATAATGCTTCTTCTGAACCATTAGGGAAAGTAAGTAGATTTCACCGCTGATCGTATCATACTAACCGAGTCCACTCAGACAGCTCTATTTAGTTAATATCCCACTTTGTTCTGGAACTGATTAACTTAGAAGTTAGTTGGAATCTTCTGTGTTGCTCACCTCGGAAAGAAAGATTGATGTGTGGCTGGCCTTAATTCAACCTTAACAACACAAACACAAACTTTTGGTTAACAAGCAGCTGTGTTCCAATATCTCAGGGTTCACCACAAATAAGAAGAAGTCAAGTTCTTCTTCAGAGAAGAGGAGAAGAAGAAGCAATATGTGGAAACTAATTAACTTATCCTAGAATTAAGGCGAAATTTCCTGACAGTTGGAACAATAAATCAGTGGAACAGCTTGCCTCCAGAAGTTGTGAATGCTCCAACACTGGAAGTTTTAAAGAAGATGTTGGATAACCATTTGTCTGAAGTGGTGTAAGGTTTCCGGCCTAAACAGAGGGTTGGATTAGAAGACCTCCAAGGTCCCTTCCAACTCTGTTATTCTATTCTATTCAAGTTGGAAAACTTACTAAGAGCTGGGGTGGCACAGTAGGTACAGTCCAGCACTGTAGGCTACTTCAGCTAACTTCTAGCTGAAGTTCAGCAGTTCAAATCTCACCACCGGCTCAAGGTTGACTCAGCATTCCATCCTTCCGAGGTGGGTAAAATGAAGACCTGGATTGTTGGCGGCAATATGGTGATTCTCTAAACCGCTTAGAGAGGGCTGTTAAAGCACTATGAAGTGGTATATAAGTCTAAATGGTATTGCTATTACTCACACTGCTTTTCAGATTTTACCTATTTCAGTTCTGGAACCGCCTGCTACCGCACAAATCCCAGCGACCGATAAGGTCCCACAGAGTTGGCCTTCTCCGGGTCCCGTCGACTAAACAATGTCGTTTGGCAGGCCCCAAGGGAAGAGCCTTCTCTGTGGTGGCCCCAGCCCCCTGGAATCAACTCCCCCCGGAGATTAGAACTGCCCCCACCCTCCTTGTCTTTCGTAAGCTACTCAAGACCCACCTATACCGCCAGGCATGGGAGAACTGAGATACCTTTTTTATGTTTGGTATGTATGTGTTGTTTGGTTTTAAATGATAGGGTTTTTATATGTCTGTTTCTCTTTTAATATTAAATTTGTTCCACTGTAACATTGTTTTATTATTGTTGTGAGCTGCCCCGAGTCTTTGGAGAGGGGCGGCATACAAATCTAATAATAATAATAATTATTATTATTATTATTATTATTATTATTATTATTATTATTATTATTCAGATGAGAGTTCATTTTTTAAAAAAAGAAATCATGCTGGGAAATCACTTTGCTCCAAACCATCATGTGCCCCCCCCCCCCCCCCAGAAATCAACACAGATTGAGTAGTATATATATCTCATCATGGAATCTGAGAAAAGACATTTATGATCTAGAAAGGCACAAGAATGGCCAACCTACAGAGTCAACCAGCTGGAACCACTCACGTCCGAAGAAAAGATAACCATATTTAGCATTGATTTAGCTCAAGGGAAAATAAAATAGAAGAGCGTACGGGTACACAGAGGCTGAATTAATTTATTCATGTTATGTAGACCACACATAAAAGTAATTTATTTTTTTCTTCCTCGCTAACCATTAACTCCAGGGTTACTGGATGAATCTAAATGGCAGAAGAGACCTGACCAATAAAAAAGCAAGATACGATTTCAAGAAGTAATCCTGGGACATTCACAACACTGGACAAAGTTATCAAACTTTCATTCATTCATTCATTCATTCATTCATTCATTCATTCATTCGTTTTTTATTTATAAAATGTATATTGCCGCCTATTTGCTCATAGCTACTCAAGGTGACTTACAGGAAATAAAAACACAATAAAAAATAAAAATAATAAAAATTGTTAAATAATAATAAAATAATAATTATAAAAAACCCTCATTAACAACACGCACTCATATCAACCATTTAATGGGTTCCATCTTGCTCTGGGTTACCAGGCCTACTGGCAGAACCATATCAAAAGAGTCAGAGTCAATCTAATTTCCAGATGGATGATATTGACGTGTGGCTGGCCTTAAGAAACCAGTCTAGTTTCCAGAGAGATGATATTTCAGAGAGAGGGAGCCACCACAAAAAGGCCCTTCTTCTGGGTCTTGCCAGATATACCACTTTAGGGGATGGGACCAACAACATTCCTTGGCTCCCCACTCTAGTGGGTTGTGGATGTGACTATTGAGAAAAGACTTGTAGAATTCAGATAAGTCCTCAGATAAGTCTTGTAGGATTCCCTCTAAGTCTTTATTTATATCATTTATGTATTGCATCCTTTTTTTAAAAAAAGTCTCAAAATGGACATCAACCTCAGATCACAGTAATCTTCATATTATCTATCAAGGAGCCACCATGGTCAGTCCATATGAAAAGTTGATATTTTGATCCATAAACTTGGGAGTCATTTCTTTCCTTACTACTAAAGTGAATGTAACTCAGCAAATAAATGTTGTTTCATGTTGTTATTGCACATGCCACTTGTTCTAGCAGGAGTACAGAAAGTGAAAAGGCAATAAAGAGCCTCTTTGGTGCAATGGTTAGAGTGCAGTGCTGCAAGCTACTTCTGCTGATCACCGGCTGCCAGCAGTTTGGCAGACAGAATCTCAGGAGGCTCAAGGTTGACTCAGTCTTCCATCCTTTCAAGGTGGGTAAAATAAGGACCCAGATTGTTGCTGACCCTCTGTAAAACACTTAGAAAGGGCTGTAAAGGACTATGAAGCGATATATAAGTCTAAATGCTATTGCTATTGGTTTTTTAAAGTGTTCATCCTCCTAGAAGGATTAGGTTTTATGACTGAGTTCCCAAAACATGTTAGTCCAGGTTAATTAACATTGAGGAGTTTGTGTGCTACATCCACACTTCCATCTGGACATTCAATCCAGATGTACCACTGGATTGCAAGGACATTCCACCTGATTCAGAAGGCTCTCAGTTTTCTACATGGGGATACTTACTTTAAGTACAGTACTTTCAATCACACCTAAAGCCCCATGTGGCTTAATAACGGGATAACATAAGGGAAGATGACAATACAGTATACGTAACTGTTCGTTACCTACATTCTAGCAAGATACCTTCTGATGAAAATTGCATCTACTATTGTCAGGTGTGAACAACCAGACCCCCCATGAGTAGAGTTTATGTTAGCTACTTCACACCTACATTCTTATAACAAACACCCCCCAATTATGATGTCTCCACCTACCCAATTCAGGTCCAGATTATACAAACCTCTTAAACTTTCAACACCAGCTAAAAGCATGCTCATTTTTTTGTTTCAGACTTTCAGTTAAACAGATGCTTTTATACTTTTCCAGCTAGTCTATTTTGGTTCCTTATCTTAAGAGTTTTTTAAAAGTTATAATAGAATAGAATAAGAATGGAATAGAATAGAAACATAGAAACATAGAGGACTGACGGCAGAAAAAGACCTCATGGTCCATCTAGTCTGCCCTTATACTATTTTCTGTATTTTATCTTACAATGGATATATGTTTATCCCAGGCATGTTTAAATTCAGTGACTGTGAATTTACCAACCACGTCTGCTGGAAGTTTGTTCCAAGTAAAATAATATTTTCTTATGTTGCTTTTGATCTTTCCCCCAACTAACTTCAGATTGTGCCCCCTTGTTCTTGTGTTCACTTTCCTATTAAAAACACTTCCCTCCAGAACCTTATTTAAGCCTTTAACATATTTAAATGTTTCGATCATGTCCCCCCATTTTCCTTCTGTCCTCCGGACTATACAGATTGAGTTCATTAAGTCTTTCCTGATACGTTTTATGCTTAAGACCTTCCACCATTCATGTAGCCCATCTTTGGACCTGTTCAATTTTGTCAATATCTTTTTGTAAGTGAGGTCTCCAGAACTGAACACAGTATCCCAAATGTGGTCTCACCAGCGCTCTATATAAGGGGATCACAATCTCCCTCTTCCTGCTTGTTATACCTCTAGCTATGCAGCCAAGCATCCTACTTGCTTTTCCTCCCGCCCGACCACACTGCTCACCCAAAATCCTACCCCTAAATCCTTCTCTTCTGAAGTTTTTGTTAACACAGAACTGCCAATGCAATACTCAGATTGAGGATTCCTTTACCCCAAGTGCATTATTTTACATTTGGAAACATTAAACTGCAGTTTCCATTGCTTTGACCATTTATCTAATAAAGCTAAATCATTTGCCATATTACAGACCCCTCCAGGAATATCAACCCTATTGCACACTTTGGAGTCATCCGCAAATAGGCAAACCTTCCCTACCAAACCTTCCCCTATGTGATTGGACACATAAGGAATTTGTCTTTGGTGCAGTGTACACAAAAGATAAGTGTCGAGAATCATAAGGTACAACACATAATGATAACCCAGGTACAAATAATCAATCCAATTATTCCACTAAAACTTTAACTCTTTTTTAGGTGGTATCATATCAGTTTTCACTTCAGGGTTTTTAACGCATTTCACACACTTTGGGGGATGTTAGCTTGATATTTAGTGAATACAAATAAATAAATTGTATCTCATCCTAATCCATCCATCTGGAACCTTTCTTTGAAATACAGCTGCTCCATCAGTTAAAAGAATAATAGTCAAACACAGACTGTCCAATTAAATCAGTGGAATTATTTTTCTCTGTGTTCCCCTAACAAATTTGAATCAACCTGAAACATGTTTGACCAAAGGAGAAAAGAAAGCATGAACATTATATTTTTTTTTTTTCTGTCTGATGAACTTCATGGGACACACAACTAAATTTCACCTATGCAGCATTAACTTCTGAAGTGGTTATTAGCTGTTCCTAAACCATCACGTTTAAAGCTGAGCAACTTATGATTATGGAGGCTGATCAAATTTTCAATAAATGCATTTTCCCATCCGTTGGCCTGCACTGAAAAGTGGAATTAAAGACACTTGAAGTACTTTACCTACAAAGCATAAAGCAGTGACGATAGAAGGACTAAATGCTTAGAAACAGAATATATGATTCCCTTCCACCCCCTCAAAAAACCCTCTTTCACTGAATGCAACAGACTTAGGCATGAGGGATTGATTAAGTCCAGCCCTGAAGAATGCAAACATTAAGGATTAAGTTGTTATCATTGCCTTAAACAAAAAAGCAACCAACATTTATATAATTCTATGGTTTTATAAACTCAATTTAAGTTTCTGTCCCTTCGGGTTCGGGAACTTCTTGAATCCTCCAGGAGAGCGCGAAGTTTAATTTTGCCTGATTATTATTATTTTTTTTGCTGAAAAAGTAAAAGCACCACACTGCAGCCCACATTCACAACAAAATTAATGCCGCTATAATTGAAGGGCAGATAAATATACAGAACTTTTCAAAGTTGTGCTGAGGGAGGAAGGAGGAGGAGAGGGAAATTCCTATAAAGCCCTTCATGGCACCGGACCAGATTATCTCCAGGACCGCCTTCTGCTGCACGAATCCCAGCGACCAGTTAGGTCCCACAGAGTGGATCTTCTCCGGGTCCCGTCAACTAAAGAATGTCGCTTGGCGGGACCCAGGGGAAGAGCCTTCTCTGTGGCGGCCCCAGGCCTCTGGAACCAACTCCTCCCAAAGTTTAGAATTGCCCCCACCCTCCTTGCCTTTCGTAAGCTGCTTAAAACCCACCTCTGCCGTCAGGCATGGGGGAATTGAGACCCTCTTCCCCCTAGGCCTTTACAATTCTATGCATGGTATGTATGTATGTATGTTTGGGTTTTTTTATATTAATGGGCTTTTAATTATTTCTAACATCAGACTACTATTGTACACTGCTTTATTGTTGCTGTTAGCCGCCCCGAATCTCCGGAGAGGGGCAGCATACAAATACAATCAATCAATCAATCAATCAATAAATAAATAAATAAATAAATAAATTCCAGAAGAGTTGAGGAGTCTAGACCAGTGGTGGTGAACCTTTTTTGGCTCAGGTGCCAAAACAGAGCACATGTGCATGCCCACACTCATAATGTAATTCTCTCCTTAATGGTTATATGACTGGGTAGGAGTGGCTTGCCAGCCATGTGACCAGGCGGGAGTGGCTAGAACGAACATCGTCATTCAAGTGAACTGTTAAGTTGTAAGTCCTCGACTTACAACCTTTCCAGTGTTGTTCGGTGGGGTGACAATTTGCCAGGTCTCCTTCCTGCGTCACCCCCGCCACCTCAGGCTGGGTAGTTAGGTGAATGGGTGCTGCCAGAAGCCTAAATGCTGCCAGCGCTGCTTCCACCCACGCCTTCTACTTACACCTCAGGTGGGAGGTGGCTGTGTGAGGTTGAGGGGAGCCGGGCAGGAGAGAGGGAAGCTCGTTCGAGGCCAGGAAGGAGGAAAGAGGAAAAAAGCAAGGAGCACAGATGCAGCAGCAGGCAGCAGCAGGGGGGGGAAAGGAGAGTTGAGCCGAGATCAGTAATCCAGGAAGTGACAGCCGCCGATCAGCTGGAGCTGCGCACGCATCTTCATTTCCGCCGGTGGAACTGCATTCCACCCCGTTCTGCCTGCTGCCCACCCGTGCTACCCACCCCACGAAAAGTTTACTTTTGCACCTTGCTGTGTTTATACACTGCAATTTACTCCCCCTCCCCAATCCTACTGACTGAACTTTTCTTTTCTACTTTTGTTTCTTGTAACTAGACTGATATCTGATGTCATTTGGATTAGTGCAGGTGCTGGATCAGTGTTGTTGAAGAACTGGGCTTCGAGAAAGGGTTTTAAATAATGGGATCCAATTGCAATGAGAGAGCCAAATAAAGTAAAAAAAAAAAGCCAAGTCTCTTTATAACACCAGCTGAGCAGGATGAAGACATACAAAAACTGAATCCTGTCAATTATAGTTGCATCTCTTAAGGTAGAGGGGGAAAATGGTAAAGGCTTCGCTGCACATGTCTGCTAGTCGTTCCTGACTCTAGGGGGCAGTGCTCATCTCCGTTTCTAAGCCGAAGAGGCAGCACTGTCCAAAGACATCTCCATGGTCATGACTCAATGCCAAAGGTGTACAGAGCGCTGTTACCTTCCCACCAAAGGTGCTCCCTATTTTTCTACTTGCATTTTTTACCTGCTAGGTTACCAGAACCTGGGACAAGTAACAGAAGCTCACTCCATTATCTGGCACTAGGGATTCGAACCGCCAAAATGCCAACCCTTCTGATCAACTAGCTCAGCATCTTAGCCCCTGAGCCACCGCGTCCCTGTAAGGTAGGAAAAGACTAGTCCAGTGATGGTGAACCTATGGCATGGGTGCCACAGGTGGCACGCGGAGCCATATCTGATGGTACACAAGCTGTTGCCCTAGCTCAACTCCAAAGTGCATGTGTGTGCTGGCCAGCTGATTTTAGGCTGGCACAGAGGCTGGGGGGGGGCATTTTTGGCTTCCAAGGAGCCTTCAGGAGGATGGGACAGGGTGTTTTTATCCTCCCCCAGCTCCAAGGAAGCCTTTGAGCCTGAGGAGGACAAAACATAACCCTACTGGGCCCATCAGAAGTTGGAAAAAAGGTATTTCCGGCCCCCAGAGGGCCTCTAGGGGGCAGGAAAAACTATTTTGCCCTCCCCAGGTATTGAATTATGGGTGTAGGCATTCAGGCATACACAATAGCTGACACTCTTTCAGCACCTGAGGATGCCGCCCCGAGTCTACGCCCCAAGTCTCCGGAGAGGGGCGGCATACAAATCTAATAAATAGATAGATAGATAGATAGATAGATAGATAGATAGATAGATAGATAGAGATAGATAGATAGATAGATAGATAGATAGATAGATAGATAGATAGAAAAAATAATAAAATAAAATAAAATAAAATAAAATAAAATAAAATAAAATAAAATAAAATAAAATAAAATAAAATAAAATAAAATAAAATAATAAAATAAAATAAAATAATAAAATAAATAAAATAAATAAAATAAAATAAAATAAAATAAAATAAAATAAAGTAAAGTAAAGTAAAGTAAAGTAAAGTAAAGTAAAGTAAAGTAAAGTAAAGTAAAGTAAAGTAAAGTAAAATAAAATAAAATAAAATAAAATAAAATAAAATAAAATAAAATAAAATAAAATAAAATAAAATAAAATAAAATAAAATAACATAAAATAAAATAACATAAAATAACATAACATAAAATAACATAAAATAAAATAAAAAGGTTCACCATCACTGGGCTAGTCAATTTCAGTGCTAGAGAAGTGGACAACTCAACTAATTATTTTTAAAAAGAAAAAAAAAGGTAAAGCTGCTGAACCCGGAGATCTGATGTCCCTCATCAACAAAAGAAGCCTGATGATAGAAGAAGAAGTCAAGGAACAGATAGAAAGGGGGAGGCCCAAAAGAAGCCAGCAGAACCAATCCACGTGCAACTCAACTGTCCACCAAGTGCCTTCGGGCAAGATAAAAGAGAAGGCACCCATTCCAGAGCAGAACATCTAATTCTATCCCCGGGCTCCTTCAGCTGTGTTGGACCAGCTGCTCCAGTCGGTGACAACTGAAAATGGTCTTTGAATTTATTATTATCTTAAGGGTCTTTGAATCCTTCTTGTCTTAAGCCGCATACCAAAGATCCTTCCATGCATGTCATCATTTCAAAGAGAAAATGCCTTATACTCCCTGATTAAAGCGTATCCCGTAAGTATTTATTCAAACGTCTCTCTTAAGAACTTCGCAAGGCGTTAACAAGAGATAGACAAGAATTCAGCTTTCCCCTATGGCCAACGTTAACGCTAAATAATGTGTTTAGGTATGCATGAATGGAGCAATGCTAAAGTTGGGGAAATGTTCGAAGGTTCAGGCTTATCGCTATCTCCTTACACAGCCCACAATATTCAGGTACTGTGTATTGTGTATTGAGTACTGTGTATTGAGACAAGCACTACTGATTTTGGGACTCCAGGCTAGGGAAAGAAAATCTCTTGAACCTAAACGGATGGTGGTCTATTTAGTCATGATGCTTTTTTTACAACCATACCCTATGAATATGGAGGAAGAGGAGATAATAAAGGAAAAATAAATATCAACAGTCATATATACCCTCAAAATTGCCTTCAGAAATCGTGGCACTCCATCACTGGAGGTTTTTGAGAAGAGACTAGACCACCGATTGATTGATTGATTGATTGATTGATTGATTGATTGATTGATTGATTGATGGATGGATGGATGTATGTATTTATTTGTTTGTTTGTTTGTTTGTTTGTTTGTTTGTTTTATTGGATTTGTATGCCGCCCCTCTCCGTAGACTTGGGGCAGCTAACAACAGTAATAAAAACAGCATATAACAATCCAATATTAAAGCAGTTAAAAACCCTTACTATAAAACCAAACATACATATAGACATACCATGCATAAAATTGTAAAGGCCTAGAGGGGGAAAGTATCTCAGTTCCCCCATGCCTGGCAGCAGAGGTGGGTTTTAAGAAGCTTACGAAAGGCAAGGAGGGTGGGAGCAATTCTAATCTCTGGGGGGAGTTGGTTCCAGAGAACCAGGGCTGCCACAGAGAAGGCTCTTCTCCTGGGTCCCGCCAAGCGACATTGTTTAGTTGACGGGACCCAGAGAAGACCCACTCTGTGGGACCTAACTGGTCACTGGGATTCGTGCAGCAGAAGGCGGTCCTTGAGATAATCTGGTCCGGTGCCATGAAGGGCTTTATAGGTCATAACCAACACTTTGAATTGTGACCGGAAACTGATCGGCAACCAATGCAGACTGCGGAGTGTTGGTGTAACATGGGCAAAGTGATGGGGAAAATTTTGGGGTTTGTGTCTCAAGAGGGGTGGGAGGGTATGCTAGCATGCATGCACATGCTCACAGCCCTTTTCCCCATGTATGTGCACCCCACATACTACCCAGTAATGGGCAGACAAAATTTTTATTGCCACACTGTGGGTGTCGCTTATTTTGTGAGTGGGCTTAATGGTCATGTGACCAGGCGGGAATGGCTTGAACGATCATCATCGTTCAAGTAAACTGTTAAATCCTCGACTTACAACCTTACCAGTGTCGCTTGAGCCGGTGATGAGATTTGAACCGCTGACCTGCAGATCTAGCAGTCAGCTTTATTGGCCTGTAGTACTGCACTCTACCTGCTGTGCCACCTTGGCTCATTTTACCACACTAGATTTATCAAATACAGGTGGTCCTCAACTTACAACAGTTTGTTTAGTGACCATTTTAGGTTAGGTGAGTCAGAGCTTAGCAGAGGCTTTACTTTTTCACAAGGGAACTTTTATTCTGGCATTTTCAGCACCACTCCAGCTCAGCCTAAATAGAACAGTGAACAGACTTCTGAAAGCTCCTTTTATAGTGTGTCTGTCAGAGAGCCAACCAATCACAGTATTTTAACTTCCCGCTCAAAAGGCCTCTTGTGCTTAGCCCATCAGGCTTCAGCATCAGCCTTCCTGCTGGTTGTACGTCAGTTGTATATTCTCCCTGCCTTTTCCAGCCCTGTTTCCTCCCAGAAGATTCCTAGAGAGGCCTCACAGAGGCTTTCCCCTGCCTTTTCCGGTTACAATTTCGGAGGCTCAGGTTTGTAAGTGGAAAATGGTTCTTGAAAAGAGGCAAACGAATCTAGAATTTTCTTATCTAGAAAATTTCATAAGTAGAGGCGTTCTTAGGTAGAGGTACCACTGTATACCGCTTCACAGTGCTTTACAGCCCTCTCTAAGCAGTTTCTGGTGAAGGTTGTAAGTCAAGAACTTTTTAAAAAAATATTTTTATTAGTTTTTTAAAATGTGGGACAAAACAAGACAAACAACATTTAGCATGTAAAGGAGCTACAATTGCTCCGCTCAGTATAGAAGTCTTCTCAATACAGGAAAAAAACCACTAATTCTAGTTTAGATCAATACCGAAAGGTAAACTCTCTATAATCAATAATTTGTAAGGTTGTAATTTGTAAGGTTGTAAGTCAAGAACTTAACAAGAACAGTCTGCTTAAGAATGAGCGGCATATAAATACAATAGATAGATAGATAGATAGATAGATAGATAGATAGATAGATAGATAGATAGATAGATAGATAGATAGATAGATAGACAGACAGACAGACAGACAGACAGACAGACAGACAGACAGACAGACAGACAGACAGACAGACAGACAGACAAACTGTCCTGGAAAAAAAGGTACTTAGATCAGTTTTTCAGTTATGATCGTACCAGCACCCACCCACCCTCATGGTCAAAATTCAGGCACATGTAACCAACCGGCTCTTATTTGTGATAGTTGCCACATCCCCTTTTGCGACATTCTGAACAGCCAAATTGTACCTCATGATTCTTGACAAATGTATCTTTTCTTCTATGTACACTGAGAGCATATGCACCAAAGACAAATTCCTTGTGTGTCCAATTACTCTTGGCCAATAAAGAATTCTATTCTACCTGGGCAGACTGGTATATGCTTCTGTTGCCCACATACTATATCAGCAAAGAAATACACACAGTACAACACACTGGTTTATTACCAAGCTGCTGATGAGGTTGGAAAGAATTACACAAGTTGGGCTCTGAAAGTATTCCCGAGCTAAAGGTTTCCCCAATGCCTTGGTCTATGGACCGACACCGGCCCATGGCATTCTGGAAATCGGACCATGCAAACATGACAAAATTGAATGGGTCCAAAGATGGGCTACAAAAATGGTGGAAGGTCTTAAACATAAAACGTATCAGGAAAGACTTAATGAACTCGATCTGTATAGTCTGGAGGACAGAAGGAAAAGGGGGGACATGATCGAAACATTTAAATATGTTAAAGGGTTAAATAAGGTTCAGGAGGGAAGTATTTTTAATAGGAAAGTGAACACAAGAACAAGGGGACACAATCTGAAGTTAGTTGGGGGAAAGATCAAAAGCAACATGAGAAAACATTATTTTACTGAAAGAGTAGTAGATCCTTGGAATAAACTTCCAGGAGACGTGGTAGATAAATCCACAGTAACTGAATTTAAACATGCCTGGGATAAACATACAGTATATCTATCCTAAGATAAAATACAGAAAATAGTATAAGGGCAGACTAGATGGACCATGAGGTCTTTTTCTGCCGTCAGACTTCTATGTTTCTATGTTTCTAAGCAAAGCTCCATCCATGGGATGCAGAGAACTTGTGAAACCACACCTCCTCCAGCCCACAGATAAACCACTGTCCATGGAACCAGTTCCTGGTGCCCAATAGGTTGTGGGGGGACTCTGCTTTAGTTTGTCTATCTGATTGATTTCGGTTCTCCTGAAGTCAGGATGTCAAAACAGACCAGACAAATTATTTCTCCTAATCGTAGTTTTCTCCCTCTTCCATCTCTCTCTCCGCCCCCCACCTCTCTATCACTGTATCAAAATGTTGTAACTAAAGCCTAAACTCTGACTCCAGAAAGCTACGACAATCACAGAGATGATCCAGCAAAAAAAAAAAAAAATGATAATAATTTTTTCCAATTATTAGAATATTTTAAGCAACATGAATGTTGAACAGATCTACCCTAAAGGCAAAAACAGTAAAACTGACACTTATTAAGGTTCTCCCCTTGAGAAATGGCATGCAAGTTTCAGGCTCCTAAAATGCCAGTTTGATTAAATTGAGTTAGCATTTTAAAACAGAAAAGGAAATGGGTTCCCTGATAGATAATACTGTAATGCTATTCTGAGCACGGCTGAACTTGGTAAATACATTGGTAAATGTATTGAGAAATAATAAATAATAAGAAAAGGTAAAAACCTACAATATATGAGCCGGTATCAGTTACAAACTGTTGACAGAAATTATTATTCCCTTTTCTGGAGAAAAAAGAACTCTAAAGACACTGGATGTTATCCCCATTTCAATTGAACAGCATGTTGTTTGAGTAGGTCCACTCTAGGAAGTAATAATCATTAATGTTCACAACAATATTCCTTACATTAATATCAATTCTGTTTAATTTTAACAATAATAACAATCTTAATATTTTTTAACCAAGTTAATATATCTTAACTTATTTCTAAACAAAATGTTTCCTCTTGCTAGGGTGCATCCTCAAAGGAGATCTCCTGGAATTAACTCAACAGATTCTAGTATAAATGTGCTTAAGACAAAACCTGTGATTTCAAAGTCCAGTTAATCCCCAACTGACCATTCATTTTCTTACATACAAAAATCCCCATTTCAATTGAACAGTATGTTGTTTGAGTAGGTCCACTCTAGGAAGTAATAATCATTAATGTTCACAACAATATTCCTTACATTAATATCGATTCTGTTTAATTTTAACAATAATAACAATCTTAATATTTTTTAACCAAGTTGATATATCTTAACTTATTGCTAAACAAAATGTTTCCTCTTGCTAGGGTGCATCCTCTAAGGAGATCTCCTGGAATCAATTCAACAGATTCTAGTATAAATGTGCTTAAGACAAAATCTTTGATTTCAAAGTCCAGTTAATCCCCAACTGACCACATCTGGAACTGTGTAGGGGTAAGAAGTTTGAAGGACAGGTACAAATGAAGGCCAACGAGGCATAACAAGAAAGTAAGAAGCAGAATATAAATGAGTTTGTTATTTGAGCCCTCACAAGCCTCATCACAAATGGTTAACATACTTTTCAAATGTTTTAAAAAATCACCTCCTAAAATGAAAGCTTATATTGTACGTCTTATTTTTCTACACAAAACTGACTTTTTGTGAGAAGGATTAAATCCTGTCTGAACTAGGAATCATTAACAAGTCATCAAGCCTCATTTTTTTTTAAAAAAAAAAGGATTCATAACTAAAGAATACTATTAAGAAATTCATAACTCATGCAAGGAACAGTCTTTGGATTCTGGGCTCAATATAAGTGGAATGAATCAAAATGACAAGCAGAAGAATTAATTTTAAAAGATTAACCTTATTTAAGATCTTAAAAAACCACGGGCTGTAGCCACAGTTCCACCAAGTGGGTCTCAATAAAACACTATCAACTATACCAATAAAAGTAAAACCAACCTTTTCAAACATGCTTACTTAAAATGATTAATTCAGGTACAACAGAGTTGCACCCAGTCTGACTGTATAACCAAAACTTCTGACATCTTCTGACTTCCATCCCTTTAAATCAAAGCATGAAACTATTCCTCATAAATGCATCTGATGGAAGAAATAAATATCACTCCTTTCCATTAGTCTTTGGAAAAAGGCTTCTCCCCACCCCTTTTATTTATTTATCATTTTGTGGGCCACATACTGACTTTAAAGGTCAACGCTTGTCAAGATATGTCCCCTTAAGCACCCATCACTGGTTTTGTTGTGTGTGTGGGGGGGAGTTAGCTGATGTCGAGCTATCCAACATTGCTGCACTGTTCAGTTATATTGTGTCCACATGCAGGTTTGCATAGAAATCTGCTTTAAAAACCCTGAACGGAGATGTGAAAAACAAATGGGGAAAATATTGATTTTAAGTAACTTGGGCGGCCAAAATAACTCGATGCCACTCTGTGCCTCCAATCAGCTACTGAATATGTGATTTTTTTTTTAGACTGGCAAAGATCCTGTGTTATCACCCTCTGCATTTCCAGATATTCTTATCCTCAAGCAAGAAGAGGCAAACAGCATTTTGCATAGGCATTTATTAAACATCTTGTGTATATATATTTACTAGCAGCTAATTAGTACCACTGCCAGGTTAACCTCATAAATCAGCGGAATAATTTGAAATAAAAGAACAAGGATCTCTGATGCAATTTCCCCATTTCCATTAGTACTGTAATTACAAAATATTCAGGACACTCAAATTCCACACAATGAATATGTAGATTTCGGAGAACTATTTAAACATCTTTATACAGGCATAGATTCACAGTATAAGGCTAAACTGAAATGTTTGGACAAATATTTAAACATAATCCAAAATAAACTTAAATGCAGAGATCATGCGACAGTTCTTTCAAAGTTAACCAAGTACACTCCATATCTTAACAACATACTTAAATTTTCAGCATCATATCAATTGATTTTCACCAGTTTAATAATCAAACATATTATATCATTACATACACAAATATACAAGGAGGTAAATAAGGCAGATTTACTCATTCAGTTTGTAAAGATTTGATGCTATTCGACTACCATTGTATTCTAAAGTAAACTTGCTGAATTCAATTGGCTTAAGACTGCAATTTTGTTGCTACATTGTTTGAAAATATTTAGTTTTGCATTCGGGTTCGTTTCATCTTTTTTTTCCTGGCAAAAGACAACGTGATTCATCCAGAATAAATACAAACACAAATCTCTCTTTGTATGACAAGTGAGAATAATACCCGACTACAAATTGCATGCGGGTAAGAAACGTTTTGTTTCTTGGTTGTCCTAAATATGTTTGTTTTAGCTGCTTTTCACAAATTATCTGCACGTTTAAAATTAAATGAACGGGGCCAGTGGGCTCCAGGATTTATTAAAGGTCAGTATCACTGTGAACTCTTCAAACTCTTTAGTATAACCAAAGGATGAAAATATGGCAGAGTTTATTTTCTAAACCAAAATATGAGTCTATATTCATCACACTAAAAGCAGGTAAGTGCACAATGAAACAAAACTATATGATGAGGCTACACTTGTAAGTGTAAATTAAGGTTGTCTTCCTAACCCTTTAGCTCAATCACCTTGTTTTAGAGTGGAAAGTTAGATTGCAGTTATTTAATTAACTTTGCAACTACGTTCAGTTTAATTTGTATTCCATGTTCAAATGTGCTGGGTAAAAATGGGAGGGAGAGAAGCAAGTATCTCCTAATATAAATATCTGAATGTTTATTAGTATAAATATAATAAATGCTGTATAAATATTATCGTGGCAAAAAGACTCACGGCTCTATTTAAGAAAGCATATTTTTGTAGGTAGTCTTGTCCTTTTTACCTGTCTGCCACCAATAAATCTAAGAACATACTCAGCTGTTGAGTGAAATCTCACTTGCTCCAGAATAAAATATCTGCTTCATAAATCATGTAATGTAAGCCTGTTGTTTGAACAGCATTTTGATGTTTAAATAAAAAACTAGGATTGTACTGAGGTATGAGGTACGGCAATAAATATTATCTGTCTAGCAACGTGGTTTCAAAGAACACTAGAACCTAATTGTGTAATCACTTAGCATATTTTTCTTCAAAACCCATAAGTTCCCATGTTGACCACACACACACACACACACACACACACAAATTATGAGCATATCTCATAACTTCTCAATTCATTTGTCCTGTTCTTCAACACTCTACTGGAAGAGAAGCAAAAGACTAAAGGAACCAACCTTTGTTGGCTTAGGAAAGGATGGCTCTTAACCCAAGGAGATTTCAAGAAAGACTGGGTCATAGCAACATTCACAAATGTTGTGTTAAGGAGTTCTGAAGCCAACAAATCCAGCTCT
Organism: Erythrolamprus reginae; assembly: GCF_031021105.1. NCBI lineage: Eukaryota > Metazoa > Chordata > Lepidosauria > Squamata > Dipsadidae > Erythrolamprus > Erythrolamprus reginae. The sequence goes on along the minus strand of NC_091953.1, from coordinate 126,849,035 downwards.
TTATTTCATTGGGGCTTTGGTGATCATCCCAAGAATCTGACCATCTCAACTCATAAACTAGTTAAACTGAGAGTCCTGAGTTGACACTATACTTTAAGTTAAATGTCTATGGAGATTCTCAGGTCATTCAGGTCATAATTGTTTCAAATGTGCTTTTTTTTTTTACTTCAAAAAGCAACTGGACTATTTGTTGTTGTTTTTTTCTTGAGGAAGAAAAAAAAATACTTTAGGTTCCTACCCCACTAAGTTGACTTCCCAAAGAAGAAGCTTTCCAAATCAAGCTATTTCACATTCGCAGGTGGCGAGCAGAAAATTTGTGCACGGATGACATAAATGTTAAAGCTTTTAGCATGAAAATTCTGAAGACTAATCTTTCAGTTCCATTTCTGCTGATTGTTAGGCAGATATTTCATCTCTGTTTTGGGTTTGTTCTTCCATTCATTCCCCGTTAGTTCCTTCATGCCCCTTCTACATTAACCCTATTTTCATTCCTAAATTTTATTCCCACATATTATTCTGGGAAGAGTTCATTCTGTCTATCTGTTGTTACTTGCTTTTTCTGGTTCACCAGTGGTCTACACAATTCTTTCTTTCTAATGTCTGAGTCCCAAACTACTTCGTATATTCACATATGTGAAGCTTGCCTTTCAATTTTCCTAGCTGTGTAAAATAAAATCAGTAAAGCAAACCAGAATGGGAAATTCTGTTCCGTTTTACAGAAAAATCTGCCTATAAGACAGAGCACCCCCTTCCAAAATGCAGGTGAAGACTCTCCTGTTAAAACAAGCCTTCCATTCTTGTTCAAGCAGAAGCAAATTAGACAATGATGGCAGATGAAAATAAACATGCTATTTGGGTAAGGAGAACAAGGGATTATAAACCTGGCAGAATTTTTCTTGAAACGGTAGCACTTTTAATAAGTATTCGATAGGAAGGGAGGCCTAATGAATCAAAACAGGAAAATAAATAGAGGATATCATTCACAACAAATTATGGTCTTTCTTGAAATGACATTGGATTGACTACGATGCACTAAATAGCTACTGTCTCTGTACTAGGACACAGTCACAACACCTCCCTCCAAAAAAAAAACTTTGCTGAAAGGTATAAATCACCAATGTGCTTTTATTACTGTGGAATTGCCTTTTAATTCAGCCATTGGTCCCAACTATCTTTTTAAGTGAAACAACTCCAAAGGAATCAGGTTTCTGAACCGAATGTTGGGAGAGAGTTAGGGGGGAAATCACCTTTGAATATATAGGTGCTACTAAAAATTGCAGGCAGTGATAAAAAGGGGAGGGGGATCCTTTGCAAAAATATTGCTGTATTTTGGCAAGATGGGGTTCATTTGAGTGACAAAAGTTTTCTACTTCAAAAACTGCTTTGTTGAGAAATGCTTTAGATAAATAGATTTGCCTTACCTAATTGTGTCAGATTCAAGCATCACTTTCCTTTGACAGATAAGAGATCTCCTGCATTTCTGGGCACACCGTGGGGGAAAATTGCACAATGCAAAATTTGCTTCCAATCAAACACAAACATTTTTATGCCCAGGTTACAATGCTATCAAACTCCAAGGATCTGTCCAATTATTTTCAGAGGGTCTCAATCAATCAGAAATGTCAACTGAATGTCTTACACACTCAAACAATATCACCGCAGCCTACGCAGGAGAGAAATTGTCTGATTACAGCCTTAACCGTGTTTTTTTCCCCCAGATATTGTTTTGCCTTATTTAGAATATTCTTGGACTATCAGTTGCAGAAACAGTCGTCTGAGTTATCCATCTGTCCCTCTCCTTCCAAACAGGATCTCTTTCAATTGAGCATCGTCTGACCAATCCTTCCCCCCAAAAGAGGCAAGGGTAACATTTCTCCAAGCTTTTGAAAGGAATCAATAAAGCAAAATGAATAATTGGCGGTTGTATTCTATAATCTCAAATCGGGGCAAAACGCCAAGCAACAGTTTGGTAAAACCTTATCCAAAGTATCTCACATGGTTTGTCTGGGGAGGAAGGAAAGAAGGAAGGAGGAAAGGAAGGGAGGGAGGGAAGGAAAGGGAAGGAAAGGAAGGAAGGAAAGAAAGAAAGAAAGAAAGAAAGAAAGAAAGAAAGAAAGAAAGAAAGAAAGAAAGAAAGAAAGAAAGAACCGGTGCCCCAGTCTATCCCTCGTGTAAATCCCTCAAACGGTAGCTTCTTTTGTTTTGAACTAATTAACCCCTCTCCCATCTCAATTCCTCACCACCCACAGACTTCACTTCCAATTCTAAAAAAAACGGTTGCCTCCAGAAAAAGAAGATCCTTCCTTTGGCTGGAAATCAACCAAAGGAGAGAAGCACTAGAACTAAGTGCTAGAACTAAGGAACAAAATTCCCAAAGATGAGAAGCAATGAAACAATGGAGCAGTTTGCCTTCAGAAGTTGTGGGTGCTCCATCACTGAAAGCTTTCAAAAGAGAGTGGATAAACCTTGTCAGGCACTACAATTTCCTCCAAAGTGTGGCTTTCCAGAGGACCCCTCTGCGGGGATGCAGCCCACCAAAGTACACCCCCTTTCCCTTGGTTTCTCTCTCTCTCCTTTGCAAAGTTACTGAACACACTTCCGGATGGTGAATTACACCTACAAAGGACATCAGAAGAATTGGGGTGGGGGGGGAACTCCAGTGAAAAGTTTGGTGGTTGGGAAAACAAGCTAGATTCCCCTCCCACTAAGCCCATGGCAGCAAAAGAGTAGAAAAGAACAGGAATGGAAGCTTCCCTATCTGGAGACTACGAAGCCCAGCCATCCCATTGGAGAAGTGATGCTTTCAGCTAAGAGATGGATGGATGCCCACCTACTCTGCTTGAAGGTGACCCAAAGGTTCCCTTCCCAAGAGCCACAACTCTTGGGAAGGGAGTGTACTGTCAAATTGTTGCCAATGTAGTGTACTTTTTTTTCCTATTTATCTATTCTGAAGCAGAAAAACAGGTGTCAAGATAGCTTTGTTCCAAAAAAGTTTCCACAGGACACCTGAACTTCAGCGTTTTTTAGCCATCAAGTAAGGAAGAGAAAAGAGTAATCTCATATACTTATTGTTTAAATAATAATGATGATGATAATAATATTAAAGATGATGATAATAATAATAATAATAATAATAGTAATAATAATAATATGTAATAATAATAATAATAATAATAATAATAATAATAATAATAATAATAATAATAATAATAATAATAATAGCATAAAAACAAATCTACATCTGCCTTTGCAAACGAGTCTTCTTACCCTTTGTTCACCTTAAATAATTCAGTTAATTAAAGATGGGCATGCAATCTGAAAGGCCTACTCTGCTCTTATCCCAAGATCTGTTTTTCTTTCTTTCTTTCTTTCTTTCTTTCTTTCTTTCTTTCCTTCCTTCCTTCCTTCCTTCCTTCCTTCCTTCCTTCTTTCTTTCTTTCTTTCACCTTACACTTTTACTTAGTTAAGACAGAGAAGATGTATCAGGACCAAACTCAAATTGCTGTTCAATTTCAAATAAGCTAAAATGAAAATAAACCAGGAAGAGGTTTATATACAGCCTCTGCCTGGCTGTATGTCATCCCTGAATATATTGCTGCTTTTTCATCCAGTTATATTAAGTACTGTATTCTCTTACAACAACTCAGTTTAAGGCAAAACTGGAATCGACTTTGTCATTGATCAAACTAATAGCTGAACAAAGTATAAAATATGTGTAACTTTTGGGAGCAAAGTGATGTCAATGTGAGAACTGTTATATGTTATATAGCCCTTTAACTAATTCATAAGGAGAGAAAAAAGAAACAACTTATGTCCAGAAATTGTTTGTCTTTATTAAAGCAGTGAACTCTCAAAGGGCTGCCTTGCTGACATATGTGAAAAGCCAGACTTATGGAAAAGGTCCCAGTCATATTTTACAGCCTATGTTGCAAAAGGAAGATTATGAATTGTATTTCTCAACCCCTTAGACAGATTATTATTCTCACAACTCTTGACTGGTTTAAACCCCCAATTAACATGCATTTTAGGCAGAGACTGAGTAAAAGAATACAGATCTGGGCTGGCAGTGCCTTTGACCCCATCTTTCCTTAAATCAATCCCAGCCCAGTGGAAGCTATCTCCGTCCCCTTCTTGACCCCTTGGTTATTCCAGAACTACACTCCCTTGTTCCATGCCTGGCTGGATATGTGTGAGAAAAATCCCAGGGAAGATTTAGGGACACTTTACTACATCCTGGAGGCTTTGGCAGGCATGCCAGCCGACAGGCACTATGAACTAGCTAGAGCAAAGAGATTTATACATATCCCACTCCCCAGTTACGCCCCGGTTTCCCAAAATTGGCCCAAATAATAATAATAATAATTAAAATTGATGTGGATGGTGCCCTCCGACGAAGCTGCAAAGAGGGAACACTTGGCGCCTTCTGAAAAGGGGTCGGTCCTGATCTAAGTTAGTCTTGAACTGCCTGCCCGGCGTACAGCCCCTTTCGGGATTTGGGGATGCAAGAGAGACCCCGCTCAGCTCGGTGGAGCATCCTCCGGGAAGGAACTGCAATTGCAGCGAGGGGCAGGGTCAGTGGAAGGAGGAATCGGTCCATTTGCCTTTCTCCTTCTCTCTCTCTCTCTCTCTCTCCCTCCCTTATTAAATGTGAAAAGAGAAAGCAAACGCGGAGGCGGTTTGAAAAAACTTTAAAGGGATGCCGCGCCAAGGATAAAGACTTTAAAAGACTTCAAAAACTCGGAACTGGATCCAAAACTTTCCAACAGGCTGCAGCCCATCTCTGACTCCCTCCCTCCTTTCTTTCTTTCTTTCTTTCTTTCTTTCTTTCTTTCTTTCTTTCTCTCTCTTTCCTTCCTTCCTTCTCTTCTTTCTGTCTCTTTTTCTTTCTTTTTCTTTCTTTTTCTTTCCTTCCTTCTCAGTTTCTTTCTCTTTCTTTCTTACTTTTTTCCTCTCTCTTTCCTTTCTTTCTTTCTTTCTTTCTTTCTTTCCTTTCTTCTTCTTTCTCTTTCCTTCCTTCCGTTCTTTCTTTCTTTCTCTTTCCTTCCATTACTTTCTTTTTTCTTTTTTTCTCTCTTTCCTTCTGCTCTTTTCTTTCTTTCTTTCTCTCTCTTCCTTCTTTCCTTCTCCCTCTCTCCCTCTCCCTTCCTTGAAGCGAAGGCCACCTCTCCTTCGGAGGCGCCCAAAGACACCCCCCGCCCCAGTCCGGCGACTGTACCCAACTTCGCAGCGCGCGGCAGCAGGAGAGGTTTCGCCGCGCGGCTTTCCTCGGAGAGCCGCTCCACGAAGCGAACGCGCGGGATTTCACGAGCGCCGAGAGAAACGTACTCACACGCGTGTTGAGAAACCCCCCTCCCTCCCTTCCCCCCCTCTCTCTCTTCCTCCTCCTCACCGGCGCTGCTCCCCTCCCGCCCGCGGCTCTCACCTGGCGTTGGTGCAGTCGTTGTACAGGGTCTCGAAGTCCCTCCTGGAGATGAGCTTGCAGCGGTTGACACCCGGCTGGATGGCCCCCAAGCCGCGCAGGATGCGCACCTGCTCCACGTTGCAGACCACCGGCGTGATCTCCAGGCGCTTGAGCTTCGTGTAGACCGTGTGCAAGCCGCCCACCAGGTGCTTGAGGAAGAGGTCGAAGGCCTGAGGCAGGCAGATCAGCTCGCAGCCCTCCACTGAGAAGGAGGCCACCTGGGCGCCGCGCAGCTCCACCATCTTACACTCGTTGTTCTGCGGCGTGTTCTCCACGGGCGAAGGGGTCGAATACACCGGCTTGGCCGAAGGCGTCGGAGGGCCGCCGCCAACCGAGCCCGGACAAGGACACGCAACTGGAGCGGGACCGGGACCAGGACCCGAACCGCTTTCCGCGCCTCCTCCTCCTCCTCCTGCAGCAGCAGCAGCAGCAACAGCAACAGCGACGGCAGAAGCCACGCCGGGCTCCGGGCGGAAGAGGCCGGGGACGGTGGTGGTGGGGGCGGCGGCGGGGGCGGCTGGAGCTGTCGGGGCGGGCGGCGGGGAGGGGGCGGCCGCCGGGGGCGCGGGGGGCGCCGGGGGAGGCGGCGGCGGGGGCGCCGGCTGCGCGGCGGGGATAAGCGGCGCCGGCATCGCCATGGTCACATCAGAGGAGCCGGGTTATGGCGAGGGGCGCTCCGGGCGCTGCCCCGCCAACTTGCGGCTTTGCTTCTCTTGCTGGGCGGCGCCTGGAGTTGGGGAGACCCGCTCGGCGATCTGCCGGTTCCGTTGGCTGGTGGGGCTGCTGCTGCTGCCTGGCGGTGCGCGCGGTCCACCCTTCTCTCGCCGCGCCCCGCTCGCTCTGCCCGCCCGGCCGGCTCTCCGCTCCGGCCGGCGGCGCGCGTTGCTGTTGTTGTCACTCGGTGCAGAGCGGGGGGCGGAGCGACCGCAACTTGCGAAGCCCCTTCCCAAGCCCAGCCGGAATCTCTCCCCCCCACCTCCCACTTTTCGACCCTCCCCAAGGCTCGGGGCGCTGGCGGAGGCCAATAAGGGTGAGTAAGGTTGGGGAGGGGTATCGTTGGCAAGGGGGGCGCTTCCCCCAGCCAAGCCCGAGCCGTGTAGAATGGCCCTGCGGGAGGGGTGAGTGGGAGGGAGTTGAAGGGGGACGACTCTGGAGCCCCTCCTTCCAGGGGCGGGGCCAGTAATCACTCCTCCCCCTTTCCCCCTCCCTCTCTTAAAGGGAAGTTCTTGATGGGACCCCCTTTGTGAGGGTCGAGCTTCTTTCCAGGGTCCCCTCCCCCGGGGAGGAAAAGGGTTCTCCGGGCGGTTGCAACCCAGAGACCTCCTCCCTTCCCCCGTCCGGCCCCTCTTTAAAGAACAGATCCGCCTCTCCAAGGCTTCGAGGTGCCACCCAGCCGCCGCGGTCTTCTTGCCCGGCCAGCCCGCGCTTGTGACTTTGGAATCGGTCGAGCGACTTTTTAAAGCGAGCGGAGAGCCACCCTAACACACCCACTCTGCAGCCGGCGCCCCTTCTTCTTCTCTCGCCCCCCCTCCCGCCGCCACCCTCAACTCGGAGTCCCCATGCGCGCACGCTGGGGAAGCTGCTTAGGGGGAGGCCCTTTCACTTTCTCCAGGGGAGGCGCGTCACTTTCGCTGGCCGGCGGCAGCGGTGCGCGCTCTCCTCCTCCCCCCCCCCCATCCCACGCGCTCCTGCGAGCGAGCGAACAAGCGGGTTCCAGGCTTTCTTTCACCCCTTTCTTCCTTTGGCAGAAACTTTGCCACACGTGGGAACGAGCGAGGAGGAGGAGGGGAGGGGAGAGCAGCGAAGCCACAGTCAAAGCGGAGGAGCGCCCTCCTTGCTTCTGCGCTCCGGGAAGAGTTTCCTTTTGGTGTGGGTTTTTTTCCAGGGATGCGATTTCTTTGGGAAGTTTTATGTTCTTTTCCTTCCCGGTTTCAGCTTCGCGAGGGTCCATCCTCCCCCCTCCCTCCAGATTTAATTCTTGGGGGGGGGGATTTAATCGTAATTTAATCAAGGTTAAATTCTGGGATTTAATTAAGGATAAATTCTGGGATGAAGGGATGCTTGCGTAAACACTTTCCTAACCGTTGCGCACGGGTGAAAGCGCAGCGCGAACTCGTCGGGGTCCTTTCCTTTCTCCCTATTGAGCGCAAAGCGTCCATCCATTCTCTCTTTAATGGACGAGCGAGGCTCGCGTTATAGATCCCAAGTAGGGTTTGGAAACGGGGTCCGGATCTCGTTGGGGAAAGGTGGCGACTGTAGCAGTAAGTGAACTGGACTTTTGGCGAGTCTCGGCGTTTCGACGCTTTCTTGGAAAGTTGGCGAGCGGGAGAAAAAGGACATTATTTTTAGCTCCGTCCCAGTTGTGGGTATCTGACGATGCCTCCCTGGAAGATGTAATCCGCGACAATCGGGAAAGCTAAGGAAAGGACCGATTTGTTGCGCTTTGAGCAGCGGGCGGCCCTTTTTCCGCTAAAAACTCTCTCTTTCTCGCGGTCCCCGCGTGGAAACCAAGCGGCCTTTTCTGCGCGCCCCCCCGCAACCCCCGCCCCAACGGTGATCTGCACATGCGCCGGGCAGCTCTGGCCACCTCGCCATCCCAGTGTAGTTAGAACGATTTGCAGGAAAAAGGCAATGTAGGAAGTAAAGAATCTCTCTGTATCTCTCTCTGTCTGTCTTTCTCTGTTTCTTTCCCCCCCAGCTCTCTCTTTCTCTTTCTTTCTTTCTTTCTTTCTTTCTTTCTTTTTTCTTTCTTTCTTTCTATCTCTCTCTCTTTCCTCCCCCTTTCTCTCTCTCTTTCTGTCTCTTTCTTTTTCTGTCTCTTTCTCTCATTCTCTCTCTCTCTCTCTGAAATAATTAATGCTGCAACCAGTGTGGTGCACCCTTGGAGACAAATTGGTTTGGGAGGAGGAAAGATATTTAAGAAACAACCCAACTGTTTTTCGTCTAAATCCGGCGTTTTATTTTTTTTTTATCTCACCACCACCACCCCCGCCCTGAAAATCAAACCGCTAAAGGATGATACAGAGGGGGAGGGGGACTGAGTACCAGTCTGAGGAAGGCGAAGCTGCCTCTAAAAGCCTTTTGGTGGCCTTGTAAGTTGGGGCCAAGGGAGGTGTCAATCAATATTTATACGCAGAATCTACCCCCCCTCAAAAAAAAAAACCCCTTAATTCTTGTGTGCAAACTTCCTTCCATCCGGATTGCCTAGTGGCTTCTTGTCATTCTGCAGCGCTCCACCTGTTTCACGTTATCTGGCTTAACAAAATTGAGTCATATCAGGCCTGATGGATGGGAGACCACCAGGAGTGATGGGGAAAGAAGTATCTGGAGAAGGAAACTCGACCAAACCTCTTCCGGGAACAATCACAACCTGCGTCCACCAGGAGTCAGGACAACTACGAACTAGGAACAACTACGACTTTTAAGGGTTAGAACTCCGAAGTACAATAGGTTCAGCTCAGTGTTCAGTGAGTCTTTTCTTCGGGAAGTTCGTCTGCAAAGGGGAAAAAACGCAGCTACCATTTTGCAAGATTCAGGTGTTCATTTTAAACTTTAAAAAAATCCTTAAAACCAAAAGAGTTTCTTTCATTTCCATTCCCACCTACAATGATGAAGAACCGCTCCTGGTTTTTTTTAGCAAGCTAATAAAAATAATCACTCGATTCAAAACAGAAAAAAAATCTAACAATTTTTCGGTGTTGCAGTCCAATCGCTTGCCTTTCATAAGGCCCGTTTTTTCAATCAAATGTGGCTTAATCAAATCACATTTTAAAGCTGAACCCGCGGATCTCAAGACCTGAAAGGGGAATACGCGAAGGAGGGCATAAAACCAGAAGCCTGCCCTATCTTTGCGCATTTCTGTTTTACAGAATAAGAGGGGAGGATCTCGACAAAAGTTTTTTTTTCCCCTGCGCGGAGCCCACCTCTTGGCTTTTGGATGTCCGTCTCACGAAAGCGCGCTGGGCACGCGGTGCTTGAGCACAGAAACACCAATCTTAGTTTGGGGTTTAATCTTGGTTCCCACTGAGAGCTTAGTCTAAGCGTACGCGCGCCCCGGTTCTTTCTTAAGGGAGAAAACGCGCCCCATCCTGAAGCTGCCAAAGGAACAGAAATGCCTGCTTTTTTTTTTTTTTTTTTGCTTTCTCTCTCTTGCCCCCGATCCTGCGCGGATGAGTTAAGCGGCGAAGGGGTGGGGGGAGATGGGTGTGAAAGCAATGTATCCCGCCTTTCGAACCGCCGGCGCCGACTTTAGGATCCCGCGCTGCCTCCGCGCAGAACCCAAAACGAGAAGAAGACGGAAAGGGAAGCACCGGACGGGAATTTGATTATTTCCCTTTCGTGGAGACGCCCCCGGGGCCTCTCCTTCCCATCTCCCCCCCCACACACACACATACACACATCAATTCCTGGGTAGCCGGAATGATTTGCGTCTTCTCCCGGTTTGTCACGCAGGAGCGACGCCGCTCAGATCCGGCCGCCTGGTTTAAAATTCAAAGACCTGCAAATCACCGCGTTTGTCCTTTGATGGGGGCCTCCGCTGATTAAAACGCGACCAAGAAGGCTTTAATTGCCGCGCTAATTAAGAAGTCTTTAATTTCTTTTTTCCTGAAATATTTGTTTGAAGCAAGGGGTGGTTTTTTATTATTATTATTATTATTATTATTATTATTATTATTATTATTATTATTATTATTATTATTATTCCCGCTGCTGGGCGCAGCTTGTTCAAGGGGACAAGCGTCTCACCCTCCCCTTTCCGTCTCTAAGTTCTCCTCCCTCTGGCCGCGGAGGCAACTGAAAGAAAACGCGTCAGACGGGGCCCAAAATTGATGAGGGGGGGGGCGGCTTGATTGATGGCTGGCCGGACTAGAGGGCGCGCGAACGGATTTGAAAAGCCCGCCAGAGGAAACGTGGGAGAGAAGAACAGAATAGAACAGAGAACAGAAAAGGTAGAGTAGAACAGAAGAGACTAGAATTCTTTATTGGACACACAAGGATTTTTTTCTTTGGTGCATATGCTCTCAGTGTACACATTTGACAAGAATCATGAGATGCAACACTTAATGATTGTCATAGGGTACAAATAAGAAATCAGGAAACAATCAAAATATAAATCGTAAGGATGCAAGCAACAAGTTACAGTTATACAGTCATAAGTGAGAGGAGATGAATGATAGGAATGACGAGAAGACTAATAGTAATATTAATTCAGCCTTAGTGAATGGTTTGACAGCAGTGAGGGAATTATTTGTTTAGCAGACTGAAGGGGGGGAGGGGCTGTTCTTGCGTCTAGTTGTCTTGGTGTGCAGTGCTCTGTAGCGACGTTTGGAGTTGAAGCAGTTTGTGTCCAGGATGCGAGGCGTCAGTCAATATTTTCACGGCCCTCTTGACGCGTTGTCCTTTTCGGCAGACCAACAATGCAAAATCCTTATGTTAGGGATGCTCCGCCTCCTTATCCTTATGTTCCGCCTCTTTTTAAATCCCACTACGACCACCATCTTCTCTTGGGTTTATATTGTCTCCCGCCCCGGTTGGAGACCTGTGCGCTGCGCTGTGAAGTAGGCAAAGTGATGCCCACTTTGTGCCAATGTTTGCAGCTTACCACCTTCCCGCCTCTGGGCTCGCTTTCCAAGGGGGCCCTCTGTCTGATGCAAGCCCGCCTGGAGCCACCCTAGAACCGGACGGCTTTCTTTCCCTTCCTTCCTTCCTTCCTTCCTTCCTTCCTTCCTTCCTTCCTTCCTTCCTTCCTTCCTTCCTTCCTTCTTTCTTTACTTACTTACTTATTAACTTGTAGTATTTATATGCCACCCAATTTTAATTGGACTCATCAATTTTACATAAATCAGTGAGGTCAAATTTATGGTTGGGGTGTTATGGCAAAAACCATTTTGCACTCATTGTCCTGAGCTTCAGCTTTCTTTCTTTCTTACTTTCTTTCTGTCTGTCTTTCTGTCTTTCTGTCTTTCTGTCTTTCTGTCTTTCTGTCTTTCTGTCTTTCTTTTCTTCTTCCTTTCTCCTTCCTTCCTTCCTTCCTTCCATCCTTCCTTCCTTCCTTCCTTCCTTTCTTCCTTTCTTCCTTTCTTCCTTTCTTCCTTTCTTCCTTTCTTCCTTTCTTCCTTTCTTCCTTTCTTCCTTTCTTCCCTCCTTCCTTCCTTGTAGTATTTATATGCCACCCAATTTTAATTGGACTCATCAATTTTACATAAATCAGTGAGGTCAAATTTATGGTTGGGGTGTTATGGCAAAAACCATTTTGCACTCATTGTCCTGAGCTTCAGCTTTCTTTCTTTCTTTCTTTCTGTCTGTCTGTCTTTCTGTCTTTCTGTCTTTCTGTCTTTCTGTCTTTCTGTCTTTCTGTCTTTCTGTCTTTCTGTCTTTCTGTCTTTCTGTCTTTCTGTCTTTCTGTCTTTCTGTCTTTCTTTTCTTCTTCCTTTCTCCTTCCTTCCTTCCTTCCATCCTTCCATCCTTCCTTCCTTCCTTCCTTTCTTCCTTTCTTCCTTTCTTCCTTTCTTCCTTTCTTCCTTTCTTCCTTTCTTCCTTTCTTCCCTCCTTCCTTCCTTGTAGTATTTATATGCCACCCAATTTTAATTGGACTCATCAATTTTACATAAATCAGTGAGGTCAAATTTATGGTTGGGGTGTTATGGCAAAAACCATTTTGCACTCATTGTCCTGAGCTTCAGCTTTCTTTCTTACTTTCTTTCTTTCTCTCTCTCTCTCTTTCTTTCTTTCCTTCCCTTTCTTTCTTTCCTTCCTTCCTTCCTTCCCTTTCTTTCTTTCTTTCTCAACAGAAATAGCAATTAGACTTATATACACCTTCATGGTGCTTTTACAGCCCTTTCTAAGCGGTTTACAAAACCAACATATTGCCCCCAACAATCTAGGTCCTCATTTTACCCACCTCGAAAGGGTGGAAGGCTAAGTCAACCTTGTCCTGAGCTTCAGCTTTCTTTCTTTCTTTCTTTCTTTCTTTCTTTCTTTCTTTCTTTCTTTCTTTCTGTCTTTCTATCTTTCTGTCTTTCTTTCTTTCTTTTCTTCTTCCTTTCTCCTTCCTTCCATCCTTCCTTCCTTCCTTCCTTCCTTTCTTCCCTCCTTCCTTCCTTCCTTGTAGTATTTATATGCCTCCCAATTCCAAACGGACTCATCAATTTTACATAAATCAGCGAGGCCAAAATTAGGGCTAAAAGGGTGGGGGGAAATCAGAACACGCTATGAGTTTGCGCGTCCTTTGCGTCTTTTCGGGACAGAGCCTCGCTTTTTACAAGCCACGGTTTTCCCGAGGCGTCTCAAACCTTTGGAGAAGCTCACTGGAGTGGCTCTTTCTTTCTGCTATGGGCCCCCAGCAGGGAGTGTCGACGGGAAAAAAAGAAGGGGGAGAGACCTCTCACCCACCGGCTGATGTGGATCCCGACCGAGGCAGAAGATCTAAAAGATCCCGCTCCCGAGATCGGGTTGGGAATACCTGGAGGTCAACTGGGGGGTGGGGGTGGGGTGATTTCCAACGCTCCGCGAGCGACCATCTCTTTCTCTCTCAGTTACTGGGGAGGGTGGGGGAAAGTCTTACAGATTTTTTGGTTGGCATATTTTACATTTGGTCGGGCTCTTTGAAAGAATCGCTAATATACACCCACCCACATCCAGCCATAGCATGGATGATGTTACATAGTTAGGGTCATGAAACGTCCCAAAACAAGCAAGCTCATAGAGCACCAAGGACCCTCAAAGGTCTTTCTTTCTTTCTTTCTTTCTTTCTTTCTTTCTTTCTTTCCGGCATTCATTCATTCATTCATTCTATTTTTATGCCGCCCTTCTCCTTAGACTCAGGGCTGCTTAGCAATAGCACTTTTTAAGAGAGCCAGCATATTGCCCTCACAATCCGGGTCCTCATTTTACCCACCTCGGAAGGATGGAAGGGTGAGTCAACCTTGAGCAGGTGGTGAGATCTGAACTGCAGCTAGTACTTTAAATAGCCTGCAGTGCTGCACTCTAACCACTGTGCCACCCTGCCCATTTCTTTATTTGTTTGTCTTTTATTTAGTTCAATTTGTACCATAGGCAACCCAACTTACTCTACAAGAAGCCACAGGACCCACGATAGAAGAAGTAATCTGCCTTTGGTTTCTAAGGTGCTCCGTGCAGGCCAAATATGGATGGGGGGGCTTGAGGGATGGCGGTGGTTGTTCTCAGGGAGGACTTGCGTTTTCCTTCAGTTCCCCGCCTCGGAGTCACCGGCTGCGCCTTTTTTAGGATCGCAACTACTTGCTAAGATCGAGACTGCTGGGGACAATATGCTTACTCTCTGTAAACCGCTTAGAGAGGGCTGTAACGCACTGTGAAGCGGTGTATAAGTCTAAATGCTATTGCTGTTGCCCAGAGGGCTCTAGGGAGATTCGCTGCCCGCGAGATGCGCCGCGCTGCTTTCGTCACCCGCCCCTCTCCAAAGTCCAAAGCTCTCGTTTTAACCGCCTAACTTTCCCAAGATAGGACAGAGAGGTTTGCGCCCCCATCCCTCGCTCTTCCCATCCCACCCACCCACCCTATCAAAAACATTTCTTTTTCTTTTGCTAGTTTCCAATTGGACCAAGAGCTCTTCTTCTCTCTCTCACACACACACCACCTTGGAGAATTTGGGGGGGGGGGGGTTAATTCTTTTCTGCCTCTTTCTCCCTTTGCTAATGGCTAATTTGGCGACCGTTCCATTGGGTGTTTCCTGCGAGGTCTCTCCTCCTCCCCTCTCCCCTCTTTGGTTGAGCGTCCAGAGAAAGTTGAAGCCGTGGCCAGGGGCAGAATCAGAACCAGAGCTGGGAAAAGGACCTTGTAGGCCTTCTAGTCCAGCCCCCCTGCTGAAGCAGGCGATCCTATATTATCCCAGACAATAGCAATAGCATTTAGACTTATATGAGGTCCCGAATTGTGGGGGCAATATGCTGGCTCTGTTAAAAAGTGCTATTGCTAACATGTTTTAAGCCGCCCTGAGTATAAGGAGGGGCGGCATAAAAATTGAATGGATGGATGGATGGATTGGTGAGTGAGTGAGTGAGTGAGTGAGTGAGTGAGTGAGTGAGTGAGTGAGTGGGTGGGTGGGTGGGTGGGTGGGTGGATGATTTTGGAGGGTTCGTTCTTGAGGAGGGAGGGAGGGAAAGAAAGAAGGAAGGAAGATAGGAAAGAAGGAAGATAGGAAGGAAGGGAGGGAGGGAGGGAGGGAGGTAAGAAGGATTCAAAGAAGATAGGACGGAAGGAAGGAAGGAAGAAAGAAAGACAGAAAGAAAGAAAGAAAGAAAGAAAGAAAGAAAGAAAGAAAGAAAGAACAGGCTGAGCCAATTCTATAAACCTCCTGCAAATTAAAATACAAGGGAGGAGGTCGAGAGGCTCCGTAATGGAAGCGCTGACACCATTTTAACTGCGGCGTTGTAAACGGCCGCGCTATAATATCCATTAAGCAGAAAAGAGGGGGGGGGGCAATAAGATGGTTGATCAATAATTTATAACTGAGAGTACCAACTGCAGACATAATAACTCGTAATGGGTGCGAAGCCAGCGCGGGCTTCTCTCCCGCTTACCCACCCCCACTCCTTGCCAGGCCTGCAAAGGAAACTCCGAAACAGGCTTTCACCCGCAATCGCAAAAATGCCCCCACGGGTTAAGCGTGGGATTTCCACCCCACCCCACCCTACCCACCCATCCACCCAGCGATAAACGTCCCGCTCGGGGCTTAACGAGGCTTGAACCCGTCGGAAGAGAGATGCACGGCTACAAGCTCTGAGCGCGCAAGATTGGAGCGACTCCGCTTTGGTTCAAAGCGAGATAAGGATCGCCCGGGCGCCCAATAAAGGTTTTAAAGGCAGGCGGCGAAAAAAAGCAAAGGTGGTCTAACGGCTTGTTGGGAGCTGTCCCGGGTAGGGATGGAAAGAAGGAGGGAGGCTTTGCTGAGCTCAGCTGCAGCTGCAGATGCCCCTTCCTTCCTTCCTTCCTTCCTTCCTTCCTTCCTTCCTTCCTTCCTCCCTCCCTCCCTTCCTCCTTCCTCCCTCCCTCCCTCCTTCCTATCTTCCTTCTTTCATATCTTCTTTCCTTCATATCCTCCTTGAATTCTTCCTTCCTCCCTTTCTCCTTTACTGTCTTCCTTCTTTCATATCTTCCTTCCTTCCTATCCTCCTTGAATTCTTCCTTCCTTCCTTCCTTCCTATCTTCCTTCTTTCTTTCCTTCCTTCCTTCTTTACTTACTTACTTGTAGTATTTATTTTTATTTTATTTATATTTTTATTTTATTTATATTTTTATTTTATTTTGTTCTACTTTACTTTACTTTCTCAAATTCCGTGCCACCCAATCCTGAAGGACTCAGGGCGGCTTACAACAATATAAAAAAGATACAAATACAATAAAAAGAAGTCAAGTATATATATCTTAAACTTCCTTCCAGTTAAAAGCCCCCAGGACTCAAACAACCCAATCAACATGCATGCATACCATTCAGTACAATTTAGTTCCATTCAGTACCATTTAGATTTAAATACACTGCTCAAAAAAGTAAAGGGGACACTCAAAGAACACAATATAACTCCAAATAAATCAAACTTCTGTGAAGTCAAACTGTCCACTTGGGAAGCAACACTGAGTGACAATCAATTTCACATGCTGTTGTGCACATTCAACTTTGTACAGAACAAAAGTATTCAATGAGAATATTTCATTCATTCAGATCTAGGATGTGTTCTTTGAGTTGTTCCCTTTATTTTTTTTGAGCAGTGTATAAACCCCAGTTTAAAAATCCACAACTCAAACAATCCAATCAACGTGCATGCATACATACCATTCAGTGCAATTTAGTGCAATTCGGTACAATTTAGATTTATATACTTCACAGTGCTTTAACAGCCCTATCTAAGTGGTTTACAGAGAGTAAGGTATTGTCCCCAACAATCTGGGTCCTCATTTTACCAACTTTGGAAGAATGGACGGCTGAGTCAGCCTTGAGCCTACTGAGATTTGATCTGTCAAACTGCTGGCAGCCGGTGATCAGCAGAAGTAGCTTGCAGTACTGTACTCTAACCCAGTGTTTTTCAACCAGTGTGCTGTGAGACACGGTCAGGTGTGCCACGAAGCTCAGAGAGAGAAAGAAAGAAAGAGAGATAGAAAGAAAGAGAAAGAAAGCAAGAGAGAGAGAGAAAGAAAGCAAGAGAGAGAGAGAACAAGAGAGAGAGAAAGAAAGCAAGAGAGAGAGAAAGAGAACAAGAGAAAGAAAGCAAGAGAGAGAGAGAAAAAGAGAGAAAGAAAGAGAGAGAGAGAAAGAGAGGGAGGGAAGGAAGGAGAGAGAGAGAAAGACATAGAGGGAGGTGGGGAGGGGGAGTGAAAGAGAGCACAAAAGAGGAAGGAAGGAAGAGAAAGAAAGGGATGGAGAGAGAGAAAGAAAGAGGAAGGAAGGGAGAGAAAGAGGGAGAGAGAAATAGAGCAAAAGGGAGGTAGAGAGAATTTTTTTGTCCAAACTTTTTTTAGCCTTCCGTACCCCGCTCAATGTGCCCCAGGGTTTCGTAAATGTAAAAAATGTGCCTTGGCTCAAAAAAGGTTGAAAATCACTGCTCTAGCCGATGCGCCACTGAAGCTCTGGGGTGCTGATGGTTTAGGTCAAGGCTGGGAGAGGGATCTTGGAGTCTTAGTGGACAACCAGTTAAATATGAGCAAGCAGTCAAAAAAAGTCAATGCAATCCTAAATTGTATTAACACAGGGATAGGATCAAGATCAAGTGAGCTACTAATAACACTTTATAAAGCCTTGGTAAGACCATATGTAAAGTACTGCATCCAGGTTTTGGTCACCACACTATACCAAAAGACGTAGAGACTCTTGAAAGAGAAAATCCTTTTGAATTTGGTCGCACTTGGAAAAGAACCACACTTATATTAAAAGTGCCTGATTGCTTGCTTATCCAATGACCTGTGAAAAGATAGCTTCTTCTGGAAATGAGAAAAAAAGCAACAGGGTGCCTGAATTGTGGTCCAATGTATATTTGCTGATGAACAAGAACAACTCAAATAATAATAAAAAAGATTTCTTGCCTAGCACCAAAGAGAATAGAAATAGAAGTAACAAAAATAGAAACAGGAAGAAATAGAAATAGAAATAGAAATAGAAATAGAAATAGAAATAGAAATAGAAATAGAAATAGAAATAGAAATAGAAATAGAAATAGAAATAGAAATAGAAATAGAAATAGAAATAGAAATAGAAATAGAAATAGAAATAGAAATAGAAATAGAAATAGAAATAGAAATAGAAATAGAAATAGAAATAGAAATAGAAATAGAAATAGAAATAGAAATAGAAATAGAAATAGAAATAGAAATAGAAATAGAAATAGAAATAGAAATAGAAATAGAAATAGAAATAGAAATAGAAATAGAAATAGAATCAGTTGCCAAGCATCCGAATTTTGATGATGTGACTATGGGGAGGCTGCAAAATCATAAATGTGAATGTCACTTCTTTTTCAGTGCTGTTGCAAATTTGAATGTTGTTGTAAGTTGAAGACTACTTGTAGAAGCAAGGCCTTGTTAATCAAGAAGTATAACTGATTCCATCAGCCTTTCGTAACCTACTGACCTCCAGATGTGGTAGCCAATTCCTCCAAAGGTGGAAAATATGGAGAGATTTGGGCTGGACAGGGGGGAAGGAAAACAGAGACAGATGAAACTGGCAAGCTAGAAGTGTCACATAACATAAAACCATAGAACTGTAAGGGACCTCAGAGGTCTTCTAGTCCAACCCTTTCCTTATTCAAATCAAAAGGAGTCACATGCTGGTCCGAGTCTCCCGACAGGGGCGGCATACAAATCTAATAAATTATTATTATTATTATTATTATTATTATTATTATTATTATTATTATTATTATTATCATCATCATCATCATCATCATCATCATCATTTCCCTCTGGCCGGTTTGTTATCCAGTGAAGAGGAGTTTATTGCTTCCTACCGTGTTTCCCTGCAAATATGACCTACCCCAAAAATAAGTCCTAGTCTGAGGTTTTTGCATAGGCACCAGCATGTGCAGAAGCAAAAAAAAACCTTCAATGAAGAAAGCCTTGATGTTCTTGCCAGTCACAAAATAAAAGTTCCTAAAAGAATCTGGCAGTGAAAAGCAGGCTGGGGCGACACATGCAAGTGAGGTGAATCTAGTGAAGGGCTGCAAAAAGTTTTACTACCACATTGTGGGTGTGGCTTATTTTGTGGGTGTGGCTTGCCAGCCATGTGACCAGGTGGGAGTGGCTTGATGATCTTGTGACCAGAGGGGTTGGCTTAAAGGTCATGTGACTGGCTTAAAGGTGCCCAACTTAACGTCACTCATGTCAAGGGTTTGGCATACAGCTTGGGTGCCTGGCCTCTCCTCGCCTCAAAGAGATACAATTTCCTATTACTTATTTACTATTTACTATTACTATTTACTACTATTATTTACTATTACTGAACATCCAAAATATACTGGTTAATTCTACGTATATATGCCATATGTGTACATACATATTACACACAGGCACACAAAAATATACATTATCTACTATATAAACTGTATGTGTATACACACACAGGCACACAAAGCTCTTCTAAAATTATACACATTCAACCTCATTTACTGCGATAGGAAAAACATATATCCAGAGCCCAGAAGGGGAAAAAAAGAAAATCAATTTTTTTCTACCAGTTCTGCATACCTGAACATACCTATAGGAGCCCATCATTGGATGAATCAGTGGACAACCCCCACCCACCCCCCAAAAAATAGGCCCTGGTGCCTTTCTTTGGTGGGCCAAAAATTCAATTCAATTCAATTTATTAGATTTGTATGCTGCCCCTCTCTGAAGACTCGGGGCGACTCACAACAATAATAAAAACAGTATAACAATGGAACAAATCTAATAATAAAATTATATTTAAAAACCCCAACAATTTAAAAACCATACAACACATACATACCAAACATAAAATATAAGAAAGCCTGGGGGAGATGTCTTAATTCCCCCATGCCTGGCGATATAGGTGGGTCTTGAGTAACTTGCAAAAGACAAGGAGGGTGGGGGCCGTTCTAATCTCTGGGGGGAGTTGATTCCAGAGGGCCGGGGCCGCCATAGAGAAGGCTCTTCCCCTGGGGCCTACCAAACGACATTGTTTGGTTGACGGGACCCGGAGAAGGCCAACTCTGTGGGACCTTATCAGCCGCTGGGATTCGTGCGGTAGAAGGCGGTTCCGGAGTTATTCTGGTCCAATGCCATAAGATCCATAAGTGTCGTAACCAATTTACTCAGAGTTTAACTTTGCAGTGGTAAACAGACAAACTCAGAGGCAAAGCCCACTATGTGAATGGCAGTTAAACATAGTTGTCGGTTTCCTGGCAAACTCATTTGCTTAATTTCAGAGAGAGAGAGAGAGAGAGGCAGTATCCAGATATATGTCCTCCCATTTTGCTTAGCGGGGTGCGGTTTTAGCAAATCTGTTCGGCACGGATTAAATTATCTTTATTAAATTATGGGCGTGCAAAGCATTTTTCGACAGAAACTTTCTGATACCAGGATAATTGCAATGGCCTTTCTGACTACAGGACAGGACATCGGGGAGTTAGAGACATCCATTCCAGAATTTGTTTCATCGGTGTAATTAAAATTAGATCCTTATTAAGTGATCAAAAGTACAGTATTCATTTCTAAAGCTCAAAGAACACAGTAAGACAAGGCCTCGTGTCTTTCTGGAATTAAATTAATTTCCATCTATTTTTTTCCAGATTTCTGTTCCAAACTATTTTTTTTAAAAAAAATAAAAGTACATCATTTCCACAAAGTACAGTTTGTGTGATCCAATTCTGAACTCATTATAACAGAATGAAGGAAGCAGGGGTGAAATACAATAGGTTCTGCCTAGTTTGGATATGCTAGTAATGTGCTTTGGAGAATCGGTGGTTTGGAGAATCGGTAGCGGCAGCAGAGCAAGGCTCCACCCACCTTCCTGGATACTGCCATTTTTCTTTTTTTCAAGCCTCTGCACATGTGCAAAGTACTCTGTGCATGCGCAGAGGGTGAAAAAGCACATATTCACCATATGAGAGGTTGTCACATATAACTTCAGAAGAGAAGGATTTAGGGGTAGTGATTTCTGACAGTCTCAAAATGGGTTAGCAGTGTGGTCGGGCGGTAGGAAAAGCAAGTAGGAAGCTTGGCTGCATAGCTAGAGGTATAACAAGCAGGAAGAGGGAGATTGTGATCCCCTTATATAGAGCGCTGGTGAGACCACAGAGTACTGTGTTCAGTTCTGGAGACCTCACCTACAAAAAGATATTGACAAAATTGAACAGGTCCAAAGACGGGCTACAAGAATGGTGGAAGGTCTTAAGCATAAAACGTATCAGGAAAGACTTAATGAACTCAATCTGTATAGTCTGGAGGACAGAAGGAAAAGGGGGGACATGATCGAAACATTTAAATATGTTAAAGGGTTAAATAAGGTTCAGGAGGGAAGTGTTTTTAATAGGAAAGTGAACACAAGAACAAGGGGACACAATCAAAAGTTAGTTGGGGGAATGATCAAAGGCAACATGAGAAAATATTACTTTACTGAAAGAGTAGTAGATCCTTGGAACAAACTTCCAGCAGACGTGGTTGGTAAATCCACAGTAACTGAATTTAAACATGCCTGGGATAAACATATATCCATTGTAAGATAAAATACAGGAAATAGTATAAGGGCAGACTAGATGGACCATGAGGTCTTTTTCTGCCGTCAGTCTTCTATGTTTCTATGTTTCTATATGCGAGCGGAGCACTTCTGAACCAGTAGGAAACATTAAGTAGGTTTCACCACTGGAAACAAGTGCAAATTGACAACAGAACTGTGTGTTAGCATCTTAACCAAGCTGAGCATGTTAACCACTGCAATTATCCTTTTCTGTTCCTGAGGCAGAATAACAAATGGAAAATCCACACAAGGTAGATGTAACATCCTGTAATTTTTCTCCTTAAAGAAAATCATTCGGTCTTGATTTCAAGGAAAAATAACCACGTTAAAAACTGCTATTTATTTCAGAACTGAACTCAATCATATCGGGGAAAGGAAGGGGAGATTGTGTTTGAAATGATACTTGCTAGTTTCAAAAAGCTGAATTTTAATCCCATCACTGCGGAGGAAGCTGTTCTTCCAGGTAGAGAAGCATATTGATGAATATTACAAAGGGCTTCAGCACTATTCATATCCATGTTTACTGAAATCACCTCATTGTAAAGTGCCAAAATATAATAAGAGTATATTTATTTATTTATTTGTTTGTTTGTTTGTTGTAAGTCAAGGACTAGATGTAGTATGCATTTATTTTAAGTAGAACTACATTTTTCGCCACTTCCTCTCCCACCCCCATCGTAGATAAGAAAATCCAGTTTACCTCAGAGTTCTCCTCATCCCTCCAGTACATGGGGCTACCTTTGAAGAGTGTTCGGAAACTTCAGATCATGCAGAATGCAGCTGCGAGAGTAATCATGGGCTTTCCCAGATATGCCCATGTCACATCAACACTCCATAGTCTGCATTGGTTGCTGATCAGTTTCCGGTCACAATTGAAAGTGTTGGTTATAAAGCCCTTCATGGCATCGGACCAGAATATCTCCGGCACCGCATTCTGCCGCACGAATCCCAGCGACCGGTTAGGTCCCAAAGAGTTGGCCTTCTCTGGGTCCCGTCGACAAAACAATCCCATCAGTTGGCCTTCTCTGTGGCGGCCCCGACCCTCTGGAATCAACTCCCCTAGGAGATCAGGACTGCCCCCACCTTCCTTGCCTTTCATAAACTCCTAAAAACCCACCTTTGCCGCCAGGCATGGGGAAATTGATTCCCCTTGGCTGCTCCATTTTATGTATGGTTTGTTTGGGTTGCATGAATGTTTTAAATCAAGGACTTCTTTAATTGTTCTGCTTTTTTTAATCATTGGATTTGTATTTTGTGTTCCTGTTGTGAGTCACTCCAAGGCTTCGGAGAGGGGAGGCATACAAACAGACAAACAAACAAACAAACAAACAAATAAATAAATAAATTCCTTCATAAATCAGGACATTTATTTGAGCATGTGAGGGATCCCCATCACTATTGGATTGCTACCGGTACGGATAAGGATGGCACACTAGTAGTGAAATTTGTGCTGCATGTGCAGCTTCACTTGTCGTGTGGTGCATGGACGCGTCCCAGTATGATTTCACTTCTGCACATGCACAGGAAGCAAAATCTTGCGTTCGTGAGATTTCGGTGATTTTTTTTTGCTTCTGCGCATGCGTGGAAGAAAAAAAAATGGCTGAAACCTCTCGTGCATGCACGTCCCTTGATGAGATTCTGCGCATGCACAGAAGCAAAAACACGCTGGGACGCACACATGCACGCATGCAGAGAACTGAGACTGCAAGTACAGAGCACCAGTAGCGGCAGGAATGAGAATCTGCCCCGGTTTCCGTGATCTCACATTGCCTCCTTCCCGTGGAAATCTTGTCGCTTTTCAGATTGTTGGTGCCTAAATTATGACAAACATAATTCATTTATGGGTTCCCCTTGTTTGCAATGCTTTGTAAGGCCTGCTTTTATTGATTGATTGATTGCTTTTGTCCAATACACAATGAGGGTTTTAGTGGGTATACACATAGTAAAATACATAATGAAGGTTATAGAGGATATACTCATAGTAAAATATATCTAAGAAAGAATAGAAAAGAAGATATAGGAATAAAACATGTCAATGAAAGAATAGAAGAAGAGATATAGGAATACAAGAGAAGATATAGGAGAGACAATAGGACAGGGGATGGTAGGCACTCTGGTGCAATTACTTACTTACTTACTTACTTACTTACTTACTTACTTACTTACTTACTTACTTACTTACTTACTTACTTACTTACTTACTTATTCATTGATTTAGTCCAATACATAATACACATTGAAGAGAATAGATATGTAATAATATAAATAAAGAAAAGAGTAGAAGAAAAGATATAAAAGTATAGGTGAACAAATTTGAAAGGAAGAAAAGATAAATGAGATAAGGAGAGACAATTTGACAGGGGACGGAAGGCACACTGGTGCACTTATGCATGCCCCTTACTGACCTTAGGAACCTGGTGAGGTCAACCGTGGATAGTCTAAGGGTAAAGTGTTGGGGGTCTGGGGATGACACTATGAAGTCCGGTAATTAGTTCCACGCTTCGACAACTAGGTTACTGAAGTCATATTTTTTACAGTCAAGTTTGGAGTGGTTAATATTAAGTTTAAATCTGTTGTGTGCTCTTGTGTTGTTGTGGTTGAAACTGAAGTAGTCGCTGACAGGCAGGACGTTGCAGCATATGATCTTGTGGGCAATACTTAGATCATGTTTAAGGTGTCTTAGTTCTAAGCTTTCTAGACCCAGGATTGAAAGTCTTTTGCTTCTCTTAACTTATTTGTAATGTATTAGCCACTTTGTAAAGCAAACATACACAACGGCCCCAAGATTATGTTTCAGGATGAGTGAAATGATGCTGTCCAGATACTTTGAGAAAACTCCTGAGCTCAAAACTTAGCGGATACTCTTCCGCTGTGGTTCTGATGAGCCGAAGGCGCCCTCTATAGGACAATGCTTGTAATTGTTCTTCAGGTACAAGTAGCCCATTCTTCCTTCTAAAGGCCACGGAGAATTCTTTGGGCTGAAGTATTTACTTGGTTTGGGTTAAAATCACTTATGTGCATATCTGAAGGTGATCTATTGCTTAATATGTTAATAGAGTAACAACTGGGTGATTCATCACGGACGTTTTCAAGTCTGTTGACGGCGAATATAATTTCATTCTATCAACACAATCCCAGGGCTGAAAACGTAGCTGGAGAGACTCCTTTTCCTGAAGTGGAATTAACTCCCCCTTTTTAAAAAAAGAATATAAGTGTATGTGAAATGTCACAGATGATTCACTAGCTACAAAATTGTGATATTGGGAAGATTTGTTGGCCACTGCCAATCACCTGATCGTCCCAAATGGAGTGGCTCTGGATTGATTCAAATGCTGGTCTGTTCATGCCTTGTGAACCAGGGAGCAAACTATTAGCCTTGCAAGACAAAATGCAGATTTTTGCTTGTCCCCGGATTTGCTGAGTGGCCCTTGGCAAGTCTTTAATGGTCCAGCTGCACTTATACCTGGCAAGGTAGATATACATTCTCATGTATATGGGCAGTCTATCTTAGCCTGCTTCATTTGCTGTGGGACAAATAACAGATACAGACAGGCCTGAGGCCTTTAGATTATTGCATCTGAAGATATAAATAATATTTACACTTTTTTTCTCAGAAGGAATAAATTATAGTTCTGTTCCTTCTGAATTACTGTTCTGTTCTGTTCTTTCTGTTCTGTTCTGTTCTATACTCCATTCCATTCTGTTCTGTTCAGTTCCATTCTACATTCTGTTCTACATTATGTTGTGGTTGGCTCTGGCCCAGCTCCTGCCCCAGGGAATGGGGAGGTGGATGCAGGGGAAAATTCAACATGTCACAGGCCTGTGTTATTGCCGACAGAATCAGTTCAGAGTTTAGTTTCCTTGGACGAAGAAGAAGGTGGGAATGACTCGGCAGAGGAGGGCTTGGCGTACAGCCAAGGAAGTCAATCTTCCTTATCTTCTATAGCTTCAGATGATGACGTTTTGGACCCACGCAAGCGCAGAATTATGTGTAGAAGAGACCAAGTAAGAACATATTACATGAAATAAGTGAGGCCTCCTGTGTTTGGGTGGGGCTCCAGTAATTAGGGCTGCTGCTATAAATAGCAGCATGTGGGTTTGGCTGTTGTGGAAGAATATCTGATCGGAGTTCATCAGGAAACTTGTGTTGCTGGACTTTGTTGCTTTTTCACACCTTTGAAACCAAAGCAGAGCAATGGGTGTGTGTGTGTGTGTCACTTCGTGGGAAGAAGAAGGGGTGTGAAGTTTCTTCACAGCTGCTAGCTAAGTAGTTAATGATTGCTTAAGGGAAATTGTACAGACTACCTGGTTGTTTTGGGAAGAGTGCTCTTTGCAATACAAAAAGAGTGCTTTGTTTATTTTGAATTTTGTGATAGAGAACATTGTTTTGAATTTTCAAACGTGTGTGTGTCTGAAATTTGTACCCTTGAATTTATTATTTATTAAATTTGTATGCTGCCCCTCTCCCTAGACTCGGGGCGGCTCACAACACTAATAGAAAAAACAATGTACAATGCAAATCTAATAATTAAAACTAAAAACCCATAATTTAAGAAACATGCACACAACATACCATACATAAACAATATAGGCCTGGGGAAGTTATCTCAGCTCCTTCATGCCTGACGGCAGAGGTGGGTTTTAAGGAGTTTACGAAAGGCAAGGAGGGTGGGGGCAGTTCTAATCTCAGGGGCGAGCTGGTTCCAGAGGGTCGGGGCCATCACAGAGAAGGTTCTTCTCCTGGGACCCGCCAAACGACATTGTTTAGTCGACAGGACCCGGAGAAGGCCAACTCTGTGGGACCTAATCGGTCACTGGGATTAGTGGGATTCTTAATTTTGGATTCCTACTTGCTGCTTGTGTTACCCAAGATTGTCGCTATTGTAAGAATATTGGGCAGTGTGTATCCAGGACTAAAAAGAAATACTTATTAAACACCAGGCTTTCTTAAATCACAGCACTGCAACCAATTGCCTTTCAGTACAGCCTATCGAAAAACATTATTTTGCCTGTTCCTTCTCACGACTCTGACAATATCTGATTATTCCATTTGCTCTTTATACAAGCAAATACAACACACACAGGCCTTTTAAAAAAAAATTGTCGAGATTTGTAAGACATCCCACGGCTCAATGCACATTTTATTTAATATGAAAATTCTATTTGGAGCTGTTTGATTTTCAAAAATAACAAGAAAAACGGCTCCAATTTATAATGGTAATTAGTTTTCAACCCACCGAGTCTGAATATCTCTATATTTACTACCTTGTAAAGGGCTATCACAACAAGCCCTGCAGCATTATTTGAAAATTAATAAGCTAAAGAAGGACATTCTTTCTCCCTGCATAGCAACACAGACTGCATTTAAGCCTTTTTGATTGCGAAATCCAGTTTTTCAATTATAGGTTTGCCAAACTGTGAAGTCTGGAGGAAAAAACAACTATAAAAGGCAATTATCAATGTTTCTTAATGCCACAAATGAGTAATGCAATGTAGGCTTTATTACTGCTCAAAAACAAAGAATTATGTTGTCGAGAGACTGAGCTATGTCTGGGTGAAATCAGGATTGACTCACAGCATTCCAGATTTGGTCCAAGAAAAATATAAGCCTCTCTAATGGTAGGGAAGAAAACAAAGAAAAGCTGGCATTTCCTCCGCATTTTTAGAAATTAATTAGGAACTAGAATCAGAATGGTTTTTTTGCTTTTATTATTGCAGGGTTTTTTTTCCTCCTGCAGTTTGCAAATTGTGCTTGGATTGGGAAAGACATGTAGACATCCTGACTTTAATTATTGTATTTTTGTGGATTTTTAGAGTCCGGTTCATGTGCATAAGGCACTCTGTGGAAGGTTTAATTAAGATCCTTTAAATAGAAATAAATAAAACCAGCGCTTCAGTTGTGAGTAGGTGGGTGAGGCAGACCAAGGAAACCTTTAATATAAAACCTCCCCAGAGATTTCTTACCAAATCACTCCTTATTGGCTTTGTTGTGCAATTAAGGCTAAGATTCCCTTATAGAGGGGGCACAGGAAGAGAAAGGCTCTTTAGTCATTCCGGGTTTGAGGCATAAAGGATTAAGCTGGTAGAAAACAATCAAAAGAGGTTGCACAAAACTCATTGGTGCATGGTTTCCTTAAAGCAACCATATGCAGCAGAAAACTCAACATAGGTTCTTTGGAGGCATAAAACATGTCGTCTTAAACACAACCTAAGTATAACCCATGAAATTATCTGCTACAATGTCCTTCCTGTCTAATGACTACTTCAGCTTCAACCACAGCAACACACGAGCACACGACAGATACAAAGTAAAGTAAACCTCTCTAAACTCGACTGCAGGAAATACGTCTTTAGTAACTGAGTAGTTGATGCATGGAATTCACTACCAGACTTTGCAGTATCATCACCTACCCCCCAAAACTTTACCCTTAGACTATCCACTGTTGACCTCTCCCGATTCCTAAGAGGTCAGTAAGGGGCGTGCATAAGTGCACCAGCGTGCCTACCGTTCCCTGTCCTAATGTTTCTTTTTTACTCGTATCATTTATATGAATATTATTATATCGTTGTATGCCACCAACATGTATTTGACAAAACAAACAAATAAATACATTTATTTATTTATTTAGTCCAATACATAATGCACATTGAAGAGAATAGATATGTAGTAATATAACTAAAGAAGCAAATAGAAGAAAAGATATAAAAGTATAGGTGGACAAATTTGAAAGGAAGAAAAGACAAATGAGATAAGGAGAGACAATTGGACAGGGGATGGAAGGCACACTGGTGCACTTATGCACGCCCCTTACTGACCTCTAAGGAACATGGAGAGGTCAATCGTGGATAGTCTAAGGGAAAAATGTTGGGGGTTAGGGGTTGACACTACTGAGTCAGGTAATGAGTTCCACGCTTTGACAACTCGGTTTCTGAAGTCATATTTTTTACAGTCAAGTTTGGAGCGGTTAATATTAAGTTTGAATCTGTTGCGTGCTCTTGTGTTGTCGCGATTGAAGCTGAAGTAGTCATTGACAGGTAGAACGTTGCAGCATATGATCTTGTGGGCAATACTTAGATCATGTTTTAGGCGTTGTAGTTCTAAGCTTTCAAGACCAAGGATTGATAGTCTGCTTTCGTAGGGTATTCTGTTTCGAGTGGAGGAGTGAAGGGGGTTAAATAAAAGGGTTAAATCAGGGATCCCCAAACATGGCAACTTTAAGACTTGTGGACTTCAACTCCCAGAATTCTTCAGCCAGCTGGTTGGAGAATTCTGGGAGTTGAAGTCCACAGGTCTTTAAGTTGCCACGTTTGAAGGCTTCTGGGTTAAACACTCTTCCAATTTCATAAATTAATAGTAAGTGTTGATGAATCAAATCTGCAAAAGTTGTGTTGGTCCCATATCTTCCAAGACATGTAGGAAAAACATACAATGAAGCTGTTTCCTTGCTTTCCTTTATTAAAACAAGGCTATTCAGCAATCCACATTATTATTTCTCATTTAAAAGATATCCAGGCTCTTAAAAGAGTGACATAGGGGAAGGTTTGGTAGGGAAGGTTTGTCTATTTGCCGATGACTCTAAAGTGTGCAATAGGGTTGATATTCCTGGAGGGGTCTGTAATATGGTAAATTATTTAGTTTTACTAGATAAATGGTCAAAGCAATGGAAACTGCAGTTTAATGCTTCCAAATGTAAAATAATGCACTTGGGGAAAAGGAATCCTCAATCTGAGTATTGCATTGGCAGTTCTGTGTTAGCAAAAACTTCAGAAGGGAAGGATTTAGGGGTAGTGATTTCTGACAGTCTCAAAATGGGTGAGCAGTGTGGTCGGGCAGTAGGAAAAGCAAGTAGGATGCTTGGCTGCATAGCTAGAGGTATAACAAGCAGGAAGAGGGAGATTGTCATATAGAGTGCTGGTGAGACCCCATTTGGAATACTGTGTTCAGTTCTGGACACCTCACCTACAAAAAGATATTGACAAAATTGAACGGGTCCAAAGACGGGCTACAAGAATGGTGGAAGGTCTTAAGCATAAAACTTATCAGGAAAGACTTCATGAACTCAATCTGTATAGTCTGGAGGACAGAAGGAAAAGGGGGGACATGATCGAAACATTTAAATATGTTAAAGGGTTAAATAAGGTTCAGAAGGGAAGTGTTTTTAATAGGAAAGTGAACACAAGAACAAGGGGACACAATCTGAAGTTAGTTGGGGGAAAGATCAAAAGCAACATGAGAAAATATTATTTTACTGAAAGAGTAGTATATGCTTGGAACAAACTTCCAGCAGACGTGGTAGATAAATCCACAGTAACTGAATTTAAACATGCCTGGGATAAACATATATCCATCCTAAGATAAAATACAGAAAATAGTATTAGGGCAGACTAGATGGACAATGAGGTCTTTTTCTGCCGTCAGTCTTCTATGTTTCTATGTTTCTAAAAGAGTTTCTCTAAGCAGATGGATCAATCATGATTACTTCCTAGAGAAAATCTGCCGTGTTCAAAGCGAATAAAACATAGGAGATTCAAATACTGGTAAATTGTTCTTGTGTGTGTCTTTTTTCCTGTCTCCTGTTGTCCCACAGCAGTTATGCATTTTTATAGTCAAATATAAAAGACTGAGCAATAATCGCCCACTGAGTATGCTTCTTCTTTTAGAACTCCTGAAACATTAATTATTCTTTATAATATTTGCTAGCCAGATAAAGATTATAGCTCTGTGGTAATGAAAAGAAGTACAATAATCCAGTTTTATTTTATTTTTTTCCCTGTAGCAAGCAGAGGGAAACTATTCAATGTTGCCAATTTGCAATAAGCATAAAACCTTTTCATCCACTGAAAGAAAGATATTGAGGTAAGAAAAACAAAATGCATAGGTAAAGTATATGCGGTACCTTGCTCAACAGTAGTAACTGTGAGAGGGATCTAGGAGTCCTATTGGACAACCATTTAAATATCAACCAGCAGTGTAAACATCAATCAGCTGCCAAAAAAGCCAATACAATTCTAGGCTGCATTAACAGAATCAAGATCACGTGAAGTGTTTATTATTATTATTATTATTATTATTATTATTATTATTATTATTATTATTATGTCAGTACAACACAGCAAACGAGATCACTATGCTGGATTTTGTATTTCATCATCAGTCGGGCGCTTCCCAAGCACCTAGCACTGCGTGATGTAGCGACGAATTATGTTTGCCGATCCCAGTAAAGTGGCCTTTTGCAATTGACAGGTGGAGATTTTGTCAATTCCGATGGTTTTCAAATGTCCGCTGAGATCCTTTGGCACTGCGCCCAGCATGCCAAGTACCACTGGGACCATTTTCACTGGCTTATGCCAGAGTCGTTGCAGCTCGATTTTTAGATCTTCATATTTCACTAATTTCTCTAGCTGCTTCTCCTCAATTCTGCTGTCTCCTGGGATTGCGATGTCGATGATCCATACTTTCTTTTTCTCCATGATCACAATGTCTGGTTGTTGTTATTATTATTATTATTATTATTATTATTATTATTATTATTATTATTAATTAGATTTGTATGTCACCCCTCTCCGTAGACTCGGGGCGGCTCATAACAACAATTAAACAATTCAAGACAAATCTAATAATTTAAAAACATTTAAAAAAACCCGTTATTAAAGCAGACATACACACAAACATACCATACATAAATTGTATAGGCCTGGGGAAGATGTCTCAATTCCCCCATGCCTGATGGCAGAGGTGGGTTTTAAGGAGTTTAGGAAAGGCAAGGAGGGTGGGGGCAGTTCTAATTTCAGGGGGGAGTTGGTTCTAGAGGGGCGGGGCCACCACAGGGAAGGCTCTTCCCCTGGGACCCGCCAAATGACATTGTTTAGTCCAAGGTCCTTTCCTTCTGTATGATTCTATGAAGAAATACAGTGGTACCTCTACCTAAGAACGCCTCTACTTACGAACTTTTCTAGAGTGTTCAATATTTTTTTGCCTCTTCTCAAGAACCATTTTCCACCCGAGCCTCCGAAACTGTAACCAGAAAAGGCAGGGAGAAGCCTCCGTGGGGCCTCTCTAGGAATCTCCTGGGAGGAAACAGGACCGGAAAAGGTAGAGAGAAGCTTCCTTGGGGCCACTCTAGTAATCTCCTGGGAGGAAACAGGGCCGGAAAAGGTGGAGAGAAGCATCTCTCTAGGAATCTCCTGGGAGGAAACAGGGCCGGGAAAGGTGGGGGGGAAGCCTCTGTGGGGCCTCTCTAGGAATCTCCCGAGTGGAAACAGGGCCGGAAAAGGCAGGGAGAAGCCTCTGTGGGGCCTCTCTAGGAATCTCCTTGGAGGAAACAGGGCTGGAAAAGGTGGGGAGAAGCCTGCGTGAGGCTTTTCTAGGAATCTCCTAGGAAGAAACAGGGCGTCCACCCTCCCTGTGGTTTCCCCAATTGCACACATTATTTGCCTTTAGATTGATTCCTATGGGAAAAATTGCTTCTTCTTACAAACTTTTCTACTTAAGAACCCGGTCACGGAACAAATTAAGTTTGTAAGTAGAGGTACCGCTGTATTCTACTGCATTTGAAAATACATTTTCCCTCTGAAAATTCCCAGGTCTGACATTACACGGAAAGCTGCCGATGTAAACTCACCCTGTAAACTCTTTTACTGGAAAAGTCAACCTCCTGAAATTTCAAAAGAGACTTTTTGTTTCCCTGCTGACAACTGCAATGATGCTGATCAGTAACTAGAACTTCGTGCTGTTGGCTGATGCTAAAGTTAAACAAGTGTGACAGCCCTAACAGCGGTGATGGATGGCTGTGGATCTGCTAAAGTGACGAGATGCCAAAAGGCGTAAGGTGGTTGGTTGTCACTAAAAATGGGTAACAAAAGACAGGGCTCTTGAAGACTTTCCAAGACTTAAAGATGAAGTGAAGCCTGCCATGAAAGCAGGAGAGGCAATTTTATTGGGGTTCAGCATTCCATCTGGCTACTTCTTTTCCTGGGTTATTGCTCGCAACACAGATGGTGAACTTAATACAACTACGGGGGAGCGAGATAGAGAGCCAACCAACCAGATAATCTGTATTCCTAGCCTGGGCTAGATGAAACATGCTAATATAGGAGATTGACGGCAGAAAAAGACCTCATGGTCCATCTAGTCTGCCCTTATACTATTTCCTGTATTTTATCTTAGGATGGATCTATGTTTATCCCAGGCATGTTTACATTCAGCTCCTGTGGATTTACCAACCACATCTGCTGGAAGTTTGTTCCAAGCATCTACTGCTCTTTCAGTAAAATATTTTCTCTGATCTTTCCAGCAACTATCCTCAGATTGTGCCCCCCTTGTTCTTGTGTTCACTTTCCAATTAAAAACATTTCCCTCCTGAACCTTATTTAACCCTTTATTTAAATGTTTCAATCATGTCCCCCACTTTCCCTTCTGTCCTCTAGACTATACAGATGGTATGATAGATGTGAAGAAGGCTCCATTTTTCCACTGTCCTTGAAGAGTCTAGGAGTTGAAAGAGAAGAATTCACCTCTTGTCATTCAGTCATGTTATATGACCGAGTCCTTGGAGAGAGGAGGCATGAAAATCCAGTAAATAAGTAAATAAGTAAATAAGTAAATACGTAAATACGTAAGTAAGTAAGTAAGTAAGTAAGTAAGTAAGTAAGTAAGTAAGTAAGTAAGTAAGTAAATAAGTAAATAAGTAAATAAGTAAATAAGTAAATACGTAAATACGTAAATACGTAAATACGTAAATACGTAAGTAAGTAAGTAAGTAAGTAAGTAAGTAAGTAAGTAAGTAAATAAGTAAATACGTAAATACGTAAATACGTAAATAAGTAAGTACGTAAGTAAGTAAGTAAGTAAGTAAGTAAGTAAGTAAGTAAGTAAATAAGTTAATACGTAAATACATAAGTAAGTAAGTAAGTAAGTAAGTAAATAAGTAAATACGTAAATACGTAAATACGTAAATACGTAAGTAAGTAAATAAGTAAATAAGTAAATAAGTAAATAAGTAAATAAGTAAATAAGTAAATAAGTAAATAAGTAAATAAGTATATAAGTAAATAAGTAAATAAGTAAATAAGTAAGATTTTAGAGGACAAAAAGATGAAAGTTTGATAAATTTAAGAATAGAGTAGAGTAGAGTAGAATGGAACGGAACGGAACAGAATAAAATAGAATAGAATAGTTGGAAAAGAACATGGAGGTATTCTAATTCAACCCCCTGCATAGGAAATATCCTTCCCCTGTCATGCCCACCAAGCCACGCCCATCAAACCACATCCACAAAAACAATACTAAAAATGTTGAATCCCACCACTGCACTGGGCATCTACGGTGGGGAAGTATCTACTCCCATCCTACAATATGATTTAGCATGCAAATGATGTAACCAAATCTTCTGCACAGCGGCATCATAAAGAATGCAACTTTTCTTGCATTCTCTGAGCCACCTGTGACTTGTTGGGAAGTTACGTTTCTTTCACTTTGGTTACACAGTGGCATTCATCTGCGGGTAATAATATTCCCAGCCTCAAAAGCCACAACATCAAATCTACCTGAAGGGCTGCTTAAGTTTACTGTGGCGTATCTATCTATCCAGGCATGCTTATCATCGGATAGAGATCAGAGGTGGCACCAGAGCTCAAGCAAATCAAAGGAGTCCTTTCCGTCGGATGCCGAAAGAACTTCTACAAACATACATTGGCGTTGTCCAGAGGGATCGATGTATTTTGACATGCCAAATGGAGCCTTGTAGGTCAGAAGAGAGACCTAGCCCTCTGCTTAAGCTCCAGACCTGGACCAACTCTGCAAAAGGAGATATGGAAACATTCCAGATATCGAAGCGTATCTTGGCTCAGCTTCCTCCGAATTCTCAATTCTCAGCAAGGGAGTAAGGAGGTATTACCTTAGGAAGCCTAACAGAACTCTTTGTACACAGCTGGAATCCACAAGAGACCAAATACATCTCTGGGAAGGCTAAGTGAATTTGTTTAAGGTAAGTTATGCTGACAGAAATGCCTCTAGGGTTTAATTGTGCTGTTTGCACATCGGGCTGCAAAGCCTCCATCCACTTTTCTGCTACCGCACTTATTGTCAGCAAACGATGCAGGGAAGAAGCTACGTAGGGCTAAATAAAGCATGGAATTACCCTTGCTAGGCCCATCTAACCTACTTTTCCAACCGACCTGCTGTCTTTTTGCCAATTTTTGCTTTTTTATCTTTTTTCTTACAAAAAATTAAATAACATTGAATAAGTTACCATATTTTTTGGAGTATAGTGTTGGTAATGACCTTTAAAGCCCTTCATGGCATTGGACCAGAATAACTCCGGAACCACCTTCTACCACATGAATCCCAGCGGCCGATAAGGTCCCACAGAGTTGGCCTTCTCCGGGTCCCGTCGACCAAACAATGTCGTTTGGCAGGCCCCAGGGGAAGAGCCTTCTCTGTGGCGGCCCCGGCCCTCTGGAATCAACTCTCCCCAGAGATTAGAACGGCCCCCACCCTCCTTGTCTTTTGCAAGTTACTCAAGACCCACCTATATTGCCAGGCATGGGGGAATTAAGACATCTCCCCCAGGCTTTCTTATATTTTATGTTTGGTATGTATGTGTTGTATGGTTTTTAAATTGTTGGGGGTTTTTAATGTAATTTTATTATTAGATTTGTTTCATTGTTATACTGTTTTTATCGTTGTTGTGAGCCGCCCCGAGTCTTTGGAGAGGGGCGGCATACAAATCTAATAA
Source organism: Erythrolamprus reginae (assembly GCF_031021105.1). Lineage (NCBI taxonomy): Eukaryota > Metazoa > Chordata > Lepidosauria > Squamata > Dipsadidae > Erythrolamprus > Erythrolamprus reginae. Next base: position 126,814,117 of record NC_091953.1, on the reverse strand, counting down.
ATTGAATTGAATTGAATTTAATAATATGCACCTTACTTTTTGGGGAGGAAAATAGGGGAAAGAATCTGCTTACCAGGTATTCCTATGGCTAGCGTCTTTAGTCTGGTCAGCTTCAGCACATTATTTTATCCCCTGGTTAGGGCTTTAAAAAAACTTTATTCAGAGAGGGTAACAATGAAAGAGCTTGCAAGCCAGTAAGAGCTGGGAACATCATTGGCACCTGAAAAGAAACATTTGGAGCAAGTAGAGCAATGGAAAAAGCCCTGCAAAAACTTAGGGCTTGGAAAAGATTCTTCGCAGAGAGTAACAATGAAAGTGCTTGCAAGCTGGTAAGATCTGGGATTCGTGCGGCAGAAGGCGGTCCCGGAGATATTCTGGTCCGATGCCATGAAGGGCTTTATAGGTCATAACCAACACTTTGAATTGTGACCGGAAACTGATCGGCAACCAATGCAGACTGTGGAGTGTTGGTGTAACATGGGCATACCTAGAGAAGCCCATGATTGCTCCCGCAGCTGCATTCTGCATGATCTGAAGTTGTCAAATATGGTCTGTCATCCAGGTGTTTACAATCATTTCTATTTTATTATTTTATTTTTTTGAATTTATTTGTTTGCCAAACTTGTATAGGATAGTAGTAATTTGTATAAACTACTACTAAGTAAAAAACAACAACAATAAAGGAGGACAATAGGACAGTAGGACAGGAACAGTAGGCACAATGGTGCATTGATGCACGCCCCTTACAGACCTCTTAGAAACGGGGAAAGGTCAACTATAGACTGTCTAAAGTTAAAGTTTTTGGGGTTTGGGGAGGAAACCACAGAGTCAGGTAGTGCATTCCAGGAATTGACCACTCTATTGCTGTAATCATATTTTCTGCTTTCGAGTTTAGAGAGGTTTACATATAGTTTAAATCCATTACATGCTCATGTATTGCTGTGGTTGAAAGTGAAGTAGATATTAACAGGAAGGACATTTAAGGGGCGTACATAAGTGCACTGGTGTCCCCTGTCCAATTGTCTTTCCTTTCTTTCACCTATCTTATATATTCTCTTCCTTTCATATATCCTCTCCTCTAAGTTCACTTTCACCCTCTTTTATATTATCACATGTCTATCTTTCTTCCTATGTATTTGTGTATTGGACAAATGAATGAATGAATAAATAAATAAATAAATAAAATGATTTTATGAACTACATTTAGATCAGTTCAGAGGCGAAGAAGTTGTACATTCTCTAATTCCAGTATTTCAAGTCTGGTGGAATAAGGTATTTTGTTGCAAGTTCTCCCAAACAAGTTATTATTTTTTTAAAAAAGAAAACCCCTTCTATTGGTTTGCAGGGGTAGACTATTTCACTTTTTTATTTGTTTGCTTGAACTTTACTTCCTTGATTGAGATAAGCAAAAAAGCAAAAAAAAAATTTCTAAACTAACTCAGCCAAAACATAGGCTAGACAAGAGCTTTGCCCACCCTGTGTTTGAAATGTACCTTTGGTGTTTAATTTGGCCTCATTGAGTATCTTCTGATGTGTCTCCATGGCTTCCTGCCGTTGGACCGTTAGAGTAAGCAGGGACCTCAGCTCTCTCTCATGAAGACTTGCTGAGTTCATCAGTTTCCCCCCAGGAGATGGGTCTTAACATTTAACCCCCTTTTCTGCTAAGACAACAAGAAAGGAAGCTAATCTCCTTTTAAGAAACGTTCGTCCAAGCACCAGAAACTTTGATGAGGTCCTTTGAATTTGCCTGTGCTAAGAAGTTTGTAAAGGGCTGCCTCCAAGGAGAGTGGGAAAGTCAGAAAGATTGGCTCTTTTTCTCTTTATTTATTTGTTTTAAATACAGCATATTTTTAAAATACAGCAGTGAGAGTGGTGAGGGTGAAGAGAAGATGCTTAATTTCCCAGAAGTCCAGAAATATTTTGCAAGAAGAGTCCTTTCACTCCTCCGCTCGCAACAAAATATGTTTGGAAACTTCAGATCATGCAGAATGCAGCTGCGAGAGCAATCATGGGCTTTCCCAAATATGCCCATGTTACTCCAACACTCCGCAGTCTGCATTGGTGGCCGATCAGTTTCCGGTCACAATTCAAAGTGTTGGTCATCACCTGTAAAGCCCTTCATGGCACCCGACCAGGGTATCTATGAGACCGCCTTCGGCCGCACGAATCCCAGTGACTGGTTAGGTCCCACAGAGTTGGTCTCCTCCGGGTCCCATCAACTAAACAATGTCGTTTGGTGGGACCCAGGGGAAGAGCCTTCTCTGTGGCAGCTCCAACCCTCTGGAATCAGCTCCCTCCAGAGATTAGAACTGCCTTCACCCTCCTTGCCTTTCGTAAACTCCTTAAAACCCACCTCTGTCGTCAGGCATGGGGGAACTGAAACATCTCCCCCTGCCTATGTAGTTTTTTGTGTATGATATGATTGCATGTATGTTTTCATATATTGGGGTTTCTTGTTTTTTAGAATTTTTAAATGTATTATTGTTATTTTAGATTCTAACTATTAGATTTGTCATTATATATTGTTTTTATCATTGCTGTAAGCCACCCCGTGTCTACGGAGAGGGGCGGCATACAAATCTAAATAATAGTAATAATAGTAATAATAATAATAATAATAATAATAATAATAATAATAATAATAATAATAATACCTTATTCCACCAGACTTGAAATACTGTAATCAGACAATTTACAACTACGTCCCCTCCGATCTGATCTAATTGTAGTTAGATCAGATAGTTAGTGAGTACACATGCACTAGAGTGCCTTCCATCCCGTCCTATTGCTCTCCTATATCTCTTATACCTTTCTTCTATTCCTATATCTCTTCTTCTATTCTTTCATTGATATGTTTTATTCCTAGATCTTCTTTTCTATTCTTTCTTAGATATATTTTACTATGAGTATATCGTCTATAACCGTCATTATGTATTTTATTATGTTTATACCCACTAAAACTGTCATTGTGTATTGGACAAAATCGATCAACCAATCAATCAATCAATCAATCAATAATAAATAGTTCACAAAAATCATATACCAAAATGTCCTTCCTGTTAATGACTACTTCACCTTCAACCACAGCAATACATGAGCATGTAAAAAATTCAAATTAAATGTAAATCACTCCAAATTTGACTGCAGAAAATACGACTTCATCAATAAAGTGACCAATTCCTGGAATACAATATAGCCCTTCACTAGGTGGGTTCCACCTCACTGCCAGTTTGCTCCCTCCCACACCGCGTGGGTGCACCTTGTGAGCACACCTTGTGGTTACACGCATGCTTCACATGCGCAGTAACAAAAAAATCCAAATATTTTTTTTAAAAGCTGAAAAAAGATGGTGACCATATCTACAGTGATGGAACTCAGCTTCTGTGCTTGTTCAGAAGGACTTCTTTTAAAAATAATAATAATAATAATAATTTTTTAAAATTCAGTTGTTGTTGTTTTTTTAAGATGGGAGTGCCCATGGACCAGCATTGACTAATCCAGATGGGTAATATCATCATGACATCACTAGCAGGTTACTACCAGTTCAGGCAAACCAGTCCAAACTGGGAAGAAATCTCCCTTGTATGTAACCACATACAGTGGTACCTCTACCTCCGAAAGCCTCTACTTATGAACTTTTTTAGATAAGAACCGGGTGTTCAAGATTTTTTTGCCTCTTCTCAAGAACCATTTTCCACTTACAAACCCGAGCCTCTGAAACTGTAACTGGAAAAGGCAGGGAGAAGCCTTTCTAGGAATCTCCTGGGAGGAAGCCAGGGCTGGAAAAGGTGGGGAGAAGCCTCTGTTGGGCCTCTCTAGGAATCTCCTTGGAGGAAACAGGGGCGGAAAAGGTGGGGAGAAGCCTCTCTGGGGCCTCTCTAGGAATCTCCTAGGAGGAAACAGGGGCGGAAAAGGCGGAGAGAAGCCTCTGTGGGGCCTCTCTAGGAATCTCATGGGAGGAAAAAGAGCCAGAAAAGGTGGGGAGAAGGCTCCATGGGGCCTCTCTAGGAATCTCCTGGGAGGAAACAGGGCCCCCAGCCTCCTTGTGCTTTTCCCAATCGCACACATTATTTGATTTTACATTGATTCCTATGGGAATAATTACTTCTTCTTACAAACTTTTCTACTTAAGAACTGGTCACAGAACAAATTAAGTACCAGTGTCATTTGTCCCCTTTGATTCCATGGATGCCATAGATAATTTTCCAAAAATCTTGAATGAGTAGACCCGCTCTTCCATTGTTTCGAAAGTAGGATCTTACTAACTGGAAGGAAAGCCTTTGGTTAATTGGAAGGCAAAGCGATGGCCCCTTTAGATTGTTCTAAAAAATATCTGCTGTTCATCCATAACAGCTTGTAAGTCGATGTGCAAACCTTTCAAAAACGTTCGAAAACTTAACAAGTCAATTGAGGGTTTTTTTTAAAAAGATGGGAAACGTGTAGAAAAACAAGGAACCAAATTCTTTGCTGACATTTTTAAGTGGCATTTAGATAGAGTTGTAGTCTGAAAGATACACACACACACACACACACACACACACACACACACACACACTGCTTTTGAAGATCAAACAATGCGGCTTCATGTTACTTGGTATCAGGTGATGTGTCCAGGGTGTGCAACCAAATGCATTTGTAATTGTCTTTTGTCTTTATTTTCCAATTTGTTTCTAGGGGCTTGAAAAGATCTGTTGTAACGGGACTCTTGTTACATTTAATAAGTACCAGGTTGATTGGCATCCTCTAAGTAGGCTTTTCAGTGTGCCTGTGGGGAAATTTAATATAAAAACATTCAACATTCTTTTATTAGTGTGGTGGGTTTTTTTTTGTTTTTTTTTTACTATTCCCAGTCCCACCAGACTTTTGGTGCAAGCAGAGTATTATTGAAAAGCTTATCTGTAAGAAGTGAGCCAAGGGTAAATTCAGCCTTTATTAATATTGACATCATGTTTTTACACAATGGCTGTCTAAAGAAACTTTTCAATTGGATTTCAGCTTTGCGAAAGGAAATAACCAAACGTTAGGATCTAACAGAGCAGCTTCCTCAGGGGGCTGCATACAAGAGGTTTACAAAGGCAATGCATAGTTTCCCTTCCAACTTGGTCAACGACCTATAGAAATGCATTTCAGGTTCGGACTCTTCAAAGTGTCTGATTAAAAGCAAGATGTGTCATCTACCACTTGCTGTATGGTTTGGTTTCCGTTTATCCTTTGAGGGGTTTAATTGCCCTGGGTGTTGGTGGAATTTGGACAACAGCATGTTGACTTGTGACATTAAGATTCCAGCATGCCTGAAATAGTGGGAGGGGTCTTGGGATTAAATTAGATTTTAGAAGTGTCGTTTTGGACAAAAGGTGCCCAAAGGGACTGGTATTGTTCTTATTGTTTGTAGGAAATGAATACAAATAGAACTGGTAGCTTAGCCTCTGTTCAGTTAATCAAAGTCATTACGAGAGGTCAATATCTGTAATGACTATGGAATATATTATTATTTCTTCTTCTTCTTCTTCTTCTTCTTCTTCTTCTTCTTCTTCTTCTTCCTCTTCCTCTTCCTCTTCCTCCTCCATTTTTCCAATACTGTGCTATACTTATTCTTGTTGTGGTTATCAAGTGTTGTATCAAGTAATAATGTTCTTTCTTCATAGCTTTATCAATGATACCAAGTAAAAATATTTCCGGTTTCCTTTCTAATTTTATTTTTAATATTTCTTTTATCCAGTTTTGTATTTTACACCAATTATTTTTAAATTGAGGGGCACGTCCACCACATGTGGAAGTATGTTCCATTTTTGTCATCGTATCTCCAACAGTTTGGTTTAAGATTGGTGTACATTTTTGCTAATCTGGCCGGTGGTAGGTGCCATCTGTAAAACATTGTTATTATATTTTCTTTATATGTTGTGGCTTTAGTCATTTTATAATTAGTTTGCCAATTTTTCCCCACTGGTCTAAGAGTATAACATGTCCAATATTCTTTGCCCATCCAATCATAATTCCCTTTGACTATTATTCTACATTTTTATATTCTATTATACATGGATACCTGTTGTGGTTAGCTCTGGCCCAGCTCCTGCCCCAAGGACTGTGGATGTGGGGGAGACATCCACATGCTGCAAGCCTGGTTTGCCCCCGGTGGAATCTGATGATGAAGGCTCCTCTGACCAAGAAGACATGAGTGACAGGGAGGAGGAGAGTGTGGCAGACAGCTCAGAAGGAGATCAATTATCTAGCTCCTCCTTGGATTCAGAACAAGAGTTAATGATACAGCCACGCATGCGGAGAGCAATGCATAGGCAACAACAACTGAGAGATTATTATCAAAGAAAATGAGGCCACCTGTGGTTGGGTGGGGCTGTGGTAATTAGTGAGGCTGCTATAAATAGCAGCCTGTGGGTTTGGCCATTGTGGAGGATTATCTGATCGTTTGTTGTGTTTCATGACTGCTTTACTGACTGACTTTTTGTGTGCTGATTTTTCCCTGCTTTGAAACTAAACCAGAGCAAAGTGTGTTTCACTTTGTGAAAGAAGGACTTTGAATTGCCTCACAGCTGCAAGCTAAGTATCACAGGACTGATAAGGGACTTGTACAAATTACCAGTTTGTTTGGAGACGAGTGCTCTTTGCTATACCAAAAGAGGGCTTGGTTTAAGTGAATTTTCATTATAAAGAACATTGTTTTGAATTTTCAAAATTGTGTGTCTGAAATTTGTACCTGTGAATTTTTGGGAGGATTCTACCAGAGAGCCCGACAGAACAGATACCAATCCTATTCTTCATGTTTATTTAATTCCTTGTAATTTGAATGAAATTAAAGTAGGTTAATTTCATCTACCTTTTGGCCTTGACTCATCTGCATTTTGATTGTTTTGCCAACCTAACCTCAAAGATGTTTCCCTGTTTTACTTTGCATGTCCTTGAATGCCTTGAAGAAGAGCAATTATTGTGTGTGGCTGTCAGAACTCAACTTATGTGTAGTTCCCTGTTTTACACTGTTAGTTTAAATTCTGTTCTTTTATTTCAGTTGCTTTGGCAGTGTGATAACTGGACAACTTCGTAAGCCTTGGCATCTTAAAAGCACCGTTGACAAGAAAATACACTGTGCAGAATTTGCTTTGGAGTGTCAAAACGTCTGCCAAATATTGCTTAGGTCCGGATGCACGATATATTTGATCCACGGCTTGTATTAAAAAGTGATGCGTAAATAAGAACTTTTAAAAAAAGTTCTTGAAGATTATTATGCTCATGAGTATTGAGGAAGCACAACGAATGGATGTTGGAAGGTCTAAAAGGAGCAACAAACAAAATAGCAGGCCAGCAAGAAGTCACAATAAAAAATTATTGGATCAGTTTCAAGCTGGTCGCGAAGTCAAAAGGTCTTTGGCACTCACCTTCGATGCTGGATGTGTCAGGTCTAGAAGCCTTCTTGGGAGACACTGGTGGAGAAAGAGAGCTAACGGCAGAGAAAAAGGCAGTCAGCACTTTTGAAACGAAGTCAAGTTTTATTATGACTTGACTAGAAACATTTCTCTCTTGCGGTCCTCTCGGGCCTGGTGACAGAATTAAAGATGTTCCAATTAGAAGCAGGAAGCAAAGATCCTGAGATTGGCATTCTAACTTCTGACCTGATCAGTCTTTGCAAAGCCCTTGGGCAGTGACCTCCATTTTCATCACACCGCTCAAGACAGTTTTCCTAAAGACCTGTGACACAATGGTCTTCAATGTTTTTTTATGAACAATGTCGAAATGCCTACCACCATTTGAAAGTCTGTTTATAGACCATGTTTTGCTTATCTCTCTGTAAAAAGGTTAGCTTGGCAGTGCTGAAGGAGGCTGAAAGCTACGTAAGTCACCTGTAGCCAGTTTTCAAAATTGCCCACAGTTGAATAACAAGGACAGGATGTTTGCCATCCGTGGTACCTATTCTTGTCAAGCTGAAGCGACTCCAAAAACTCTCTTTTCTTTCTTTCTTTTTTAAATAATTATTTTATTTTTTTACAAATGTGACATACAAGACAAAGGAAAAAAACATACATAAAAACATATATATACAACATTTGGGAAATGAAAGTTTCCCCACTTTTTGGGGGGGGATATTTGATCAGAGAATTACACTTCTTTTACCTAATATTAATTTTTGAATTCTTTTATTTGACGTGTTGCTTTGCATAAATTTTTATTTATTTATTTCTTTTAGCCAATCATAAAATTTTGCCCATGTTTTATAGTAATCTGATTCTTCTTTTCCCTCTAATCTTTTGGATAGCCTGTCCATCTCCCCACAGTCTAGTATTTTTTTAATTATTATGTTTTCTTCCGGTATTTTATCTGTTTTCCACTGTTGGGCATATACTATTCTGGCAGCTGTTAGTATATGTATAACTAGGTATCTTACTTCTTTTTCTATTTTTTATTAAAAATACCCAATAAATATAATTCTGGTTTTTTTTTTAATTTCTTCATTTGCTATTTCTTTTAACCAATTTGTTATTTTATTCCAAAACTTTTTTGCCTGTGTGCATGTCCACCATTGGTGGTAGAACGTGCCTCTTTCTTTTTTACACTTCCAACATATTGGAGAGGTTAAAAAAACAAACAAACACCTCTCTTTTCAAGGCTTTGATTTTCAAACTAATAAATCTTTAGTTCTTTTCTTACATTGGGAAAATCGTCACAGTTACAATGCTGCTATGCGAAGGCACATTCCAAATCTAACGAGCTGAGTTTGCAAAGATAGTAATAATAATAATAATAATAATAATAATAATAATAATAATAATAATTTATTAGATTTGTATGCTGCCCCTCTCCGAGGACTCGGAGCAGCTCACAACAAGCAATACATAAACAAATCCAATATTAAAAACAATTTTAAAAAACTCTGATAAAAAACAATCATACAATCCAGACAAACCATACATAAATCGAAACAGCTAGGGGTATGTCAATTTCCCCATGCCTGGTGACATAGATGGGTTTTTAGGAGTTTGTGAAAGGCAAGGAGGGTGGGGGCAGTCCTAATCTCTGAGAGGAGTTGATTCCAGAGGGCCAGGGCCACCACAGAGAAGGCTCTTCCCCTGGGTCCCGCCAGACGACATTGTTTTGTCGACGAGACCCAGAGAAGGCCAACTCTGTGGGACCTAATCGGTCGCTGGGATTCGTGAGGCTGAAGGTGGTCCTGGACATATTCTCATCCTTTCTAATGAGTAGAAGAGAACCTCCTTGCTAGCGGCTTTTCTCTGAGTCATTTCAAGTCTAAATTTGCACAGTTTATCATAATTATATCAAAAGCTTACTTCTCAGAAGCGAGGAATGCCGTCCATATTTCAACACGCAGTTTGCACAAAAGCGTCTTCATTTCCGTTGCCTTTCAGGAAATGACGCATTGGTTGATTCAAAACCTTTTCCAAAACATCTAATACACATCTAATAAATAACAACAACAACAACAACAACAACAACAACAACAACAATAATAATGCAGCTCCGTTTTCCCTACCACACTATAGAGTGGCCCATATCGGTAGGAAACCAATACTGGGTGAGATCAGCTTCAAACAATATACTTGGTATTTGTCCCTCTGGCCACTAGATGGGGCTAGAGAGCAACAACAGTATATAAACCTGGTATGTTGGGGCATATTTCTCCCTCTGGCCACTAGATGGGGCTAGAAATCAACAACATTATATAAAAGTTATATAATTGGGCATGACATGAACTCTTAAAGGAAAGTTGTAGGATAAATGTGCTAAATAAATGATAGGGTTGACACCTTTTAATATATCTTTTTTGGCTGTATAGGTCTCAACAACTGTATGAGACCATGAGTGAAGTCGACATGAATCTTTCTGTAAAGTTCTTTTTTTTTTCAATTTTAAGTATTTTATTCATTAATCATAATACAAAATACAGAGATACAAATAAAAATAATGGAAGGAGAGGAAAAGGATAAGAACATTTGTAGGATAAAGGGGAAGAGAAAAGACTTCTAACTCTTTTTAGCATAGTAGGCTGAGATAATGACATACAACCTTGACTTTTTATATATAATAATATATACCAGCCATTTCTATAACAACAAAGCTGTCTAATCAGCAAACCCCAAAGTCAAATTTTGGTTTCCCCCCCCCATCTCAAACACAAAGTCAAAAAAATGTTTTTCAATAAGAGTCTTTCTATAAAGTTCTAACACTCAATTATTGACTCAAAATCAATATTCTGTTCCATCTTCTGTAGAGTTTCTATAAGACGTATTAAATTGTGAGCCAAGGAAGTTAATGTTTCTCTCATTGCCCATGTGCCCCCCATCTTAGAAGGGGGATCTTCAACCTTGGCAACTTTAAGACTTGTGGATTTCAATTCCCAGAATTCCTCAGTCAGCCATACTGGCTGGGGAGTTCTGGGAATTGAAGTGCACAAGTCTTAAAGTCCCCTGGTTGGAGATCGCTGCCTTAAAAGTTTACACATACACACAAATGTCTGTGAAAAAGAGATCTTCTTACACATGAAAAGGAACTATAAACACTACATTTCTTCCTATGAAATTCTTCATTTGTGTGTGTATGTATACACACATGTAAGATACACACACACACACACACACATACACCAAGACATGTGTGTGTGTGTGTGAGAGAGAGAGAGAGAGAGAGAAGAGAGAGAGAGAGATTTTCACTGATAAGAGAAAAGGAAGGGAGACTACTATAGATCTATTTTGAGGTTATTATGCTCTCGTTAGCTAGCCATACCCTGGAATTTGAACCTGTGGACTTCTACCTACAAGGCAGGATTTTAACCTCTAGGCCACAGGCTCACCTCCGAATGAGCTTGTACCAGGGAAGATATATATATATATCAAACTTACAAAGAACTCAATGAGCCTGTAGCCTAGAAGCTAAGGCCTCTGCCTTACAAGGCAGAGCCTCAGGTTCAAATCCCAGTAAGGGTATTTCTACCTGGTGAAGGCAAATAAGTCCAAAATAGTCTACCTTCCTTCCTTTTGCCTCTCGACCTCACGCAGGGGCTATTTCCAAGGAAGATAAATTTATAACTCTTCCCTGGTAAAAGGCTGATTCAGAGATGAGCTTGTGGCTTAGAGGTTAATATCTTCCTTGCATGCAGATGGCTACAAGTTCAAATCCTAATAAGGGTATGTCTGTCTGATGATACCTAACAAGGTTGAAAGAGATCTATAACAGGCTCCCTTCCTTTTCACTTATCAGCAAAAATAAGTAAGTATGTATGTATGTATGTATGTATATATGTATGTATGTATTTATATTATTAAGGTATCAGGTGGCTCAGTGGCGAAGATGATGAGCTTGTCAATCAGGAAGGTTGGCAGATTAGTGGTTCGAATCCCATAAGGGAGTGAGCACCCATTACTTGCGACAGCTTCTGCCAACCTAGCAGTTTGAAAGCATGTAAAAATGCAAGTAGAAAAATAGGAACCACCTTGGTGGGAAGGTAACAGTGTTCTGTGCGCTTTCTTCATTTAGTCATGCTGCCCACATGACCACAGAGAAGTCTTTGGATAGCACTGGCTCTTTGGCTTTGAAACAGAGATGAGCACCGCCCCCTAGAGTTGGGAACAACTGGCACACATGTGCCAGGGGAACTTTTACCTTTATATTATCCAAAATGAAGACATGGGATTCCATCAAATTACAAGAAATGAAAGTACATTAAAGCTCAGTTAAACCACAAACACTGCCCACCCCATACCATTCCAGAGTCTTAGCCTAAAATCTCTTTGCAGCCTCCCAACCCCAATGCCTGTTTTAATTATTACTGTACTAATTTTAAACTCTTATTGCCTGCCTCCCCAGGTCTGTTGGAATTGCTCTATCCTAAAAATACCTTCTTATCTAACTGATTAATTAATCGCCAAAGGGAAAGGGGAGAAGAAAGGGAAGAAAACGTGCTTGTGAAAATAAGACAAAGAACAAGAAAGATATAACAGAAGCGAATAAAGGTGGATGTAAGTTAAATTGTACACGAAATGACTAAAAGGGATGATCAGAAGTATAAATTGGTCTCGTTTATGTTACCGTTGGGTCATTGCAGATAGGAATGAGTGGTTTGGTGCTAGCTCTATGTCTTCACCCATAGTTGACAATATTGAAAAAAATGAAGAAGGAACAAGAAATATGTTAATAGAATGATGCTTTGGGAAAATGGTTGAGCTACAATATGTTGAACTACAAAAAGAAAAATAAGAATAAGAATAAGAAGAGAGTAAGGGAGAGGGAGAGGGAAAAGGAAAAGAAGGAGAAGGAGGAGGAGCAGGAGGAGAAGAAAGAGGAGGAGGAGGACAGGAAGAGGAGGAGGAGGAGAAAGAGGAGGAGGAGGAGGACAGGAAGAGGAGGAGGACAGGAAGAGGAGGAGGAGGAGAAAGAGGAGAAGGAGAAGAAAGAGGAGGAGGAGGACAGGAAGAGGAGGAGGACAGGAAGAGGAGGAGAAGAAAGAGGAGGAGGAGGACAGGAAGAGGAGGAGGAGGAGAAAGAGGAGAAGGAGAAGAAAGAGGAGGAGAAGGACAGGAAGAGGAGGAGGAGGAGAAGAAAGAGGAGGAGGAGGACAGGAAGAGGAGGAGGAGGAGGAAGAAGAAGGAGGAGGAGGAGGAGGAGGAGAGGCAGAGGATGAGAAGGAGGAGGGGGAGGAGGAGAGAAGAGGAAGAAGAGGAGGAGGACAGGAAAAATAGGAGGAGGACAGGAAGAGGAGGAGGATAGGAAGAAGAGGAGGAGGACAGGAACAGGAGGAGGAAGAGGAGGAGGAGGAAGAAGAGGAGGAGGAGGAGAGGCAGAGGATGAGAAGGAGGAGGGGGAGGAGGAGAGAAGAGGAAGAAGAGGAGGAGGACAGGAAAAATAGGAGGAGGACAGGAAGAGGAGGAGGAGGAGGAGAAGGAGGAGGAGAGACAAAGGAGGAGGAGGAGGAGGAGAGGGAGGAGGAGGAGAGGAAGAGGAAAAGGAAGAGGAGGAGGAGGAGGGGAAGAGGAGGAGGAGGAGGGGGAGGAAAAGTGAGGGGCTGCGACAAAGTGGAAGGCCAAGAATATTATGGGTGGCTGGATTTGATGAGACTCTCCAGAAGAAACAAAGAAGAATTTTAAAGAGTAAAAGGATGAAATGGAATGTACGCATGGTAGCAACAAGGATGGCTTAAAAGACAGATGCATTTGAAAATAAGTAACAGATGACACTAAACTTTGTTCAGCTTTCTTTTCTTCCAGCACCAGTCCCTAACTTTTTTTGGCTTTACTATGTTTTTCACTTTTTCCCCTGTACTTTGTGAAATGCTGCATACCACAAAATAAAATAGTTTGATGGGTATGTATATGTAAATTAATTCATTACTTCTAAATGACAAATTTCCTCTAAGGACCATGTTATAACTTGCGGCTAGCACTTAATTTTTTTTTTTAAAAAATGAGCAAATTCTCCAATATGTAACGCTAACTTGGAAATGCAGATATTGGGGGAAGCAAACAGAAAACCTACTATGCTTTGCAATAAAATGTGGACAGCCCAGTGTCATGCCAGTTTTCTCATATTTAGAAGACTTCTTATTACACATTACTCGAGGCTTTATTCTGCCTATTAAATTGCTGTAATAATTTTTCTTGCTGGATTCTGTCTTGCATTGATTTGAAATGTAATTGTCTTATAATATATTACCAACATTTCAAATTAACCTTAGCAGCTGGATTTCAACAAATGGTATTACGGTGAATCTGGATTCCAGCACACAGAGGGGAATTATTATTATTTTTTCCCCAGAAGAGGTGTTTCCTTGCAGTTGAAATTATGGAATCTTAAACATCTGAACAGAGGAAGTTCTGAAGCAAATTTCAAGGACTTTTAAAATCAAGGGTAGCAATCTGAAGATCAAATATTGGAAATATATATCGGAGGTTAGGGACTAGCTGTTTGTTATGGCCTGCTGGCTACTCCTCTATGTTTCATTCTGCCATCGTTTGTCTTTTAGTTCTATCATTTGTCAAAAGACTCAGGAATTCCTAGAGGGCTTAGATATAGATCAGGCCTCTAATAACCACCAGTTGAACTTTATTTTCAACTGAAAATTGCTCAGCAGACTTGAAGCTAATACAGTTTGGAAGAAAATCTGATCAAGCTACAGGCACCAAGCTACGAAGTCAAATGGCTCTTATTCTCTTATTTCCATCAGAGTTGTGTCTGAAATGTTTAGCAGATGATGTGCTCCCAAAGGTGCTTCTACAAAAGGCAGCTGGACTTTCTGATTTTTTTTTTTGAAGACGTTTATACCTGTAGCTTCTCACCCAAGAACCTTCTTGAGCATCGGCTGGATAGATGGGGAAATGGAAGCATTTGTAGTCCTTGCAAGTAGCTGGCCATTTGAATTATTTTAGAGAGTCGTTGAGGCTACTTGGAGTTTTATCTCTGTCCTCAGGTTCACCTGAGTAGGACAAATGGGAATGGCGCCTTCTTGACTGTAGTATGTTTTCTGCCGGAACACCAAGGCAGGCTGCTGGGGATGAGTCTGTGTTGTCTACATCTCAAGTGCAAATTGTTCCAATAGTCTACATTTTTTTTCTGGAAATCCATTCACATTTTTCTGGAAATCGATTCACCGTTTGAAGGGTGTTTGTACCAAAATGCATAGCTAAATGTCTATGGAGATTCTCAGTCATCCATGTCATGGTTGTTCCAAAGGAGCTTTTTCAAGACGCAACTGTTCTTTCTTTCTTTCTTTCTTTCTTTCTTTCTTTCTTTCTTTCCTTCCTTCTTTCGTTCCTTCCTTCCTTCTTTCTTTCTTTCTTTCCCCCTCTCCCTCCCTCCCTCTTTCTTCCTTCCTTCCTTTCTTTTTTTCCCTCCCTCCCTCCCTCTTTCTTTCTTTCTTTCTTTCTTTTCCCCTCTCTTTCCCTTTCTCCCTCCCTCCCTCCCTCTTTCTTTCTTTCTTTTTTCTTTCTTTCTCTCTCTCTCTTTCCCTCCCTCTTTCTTTCTTTCTTTCTTTCTTTCTTTCTCTCTCTTTCTAATGCATTTGACCCCACCCTCGAATTCAGCCAGGTCATCTCCTACAAGTGGGATCCATGACAACATTTTAAGAGTGATAAACCAAATCTCTTTCGAAAGTAAGGGGGAACATAAAAGAACTATTGTAATTTAAGGACTACTTCTACAGTATTGTCCAGAACTTAATAGACAGACCCAAGGGAGAGGAAAAACAGAGGACGTCTTCTGGAAAGAACAGGGAGGGCAATCTTGAAGTTCATGGTGCCTAATCGTACACTGAAAAGGACCGGGTACCTATTAATGAGAGATACCTTTTTTTAGAATTCTGTGATCTCTTAATTCAGAATAGAATCAGGGTGAGTTGAGCATTTACTAGTCAGATCCCCTTCCTGACACCTATGTGGAGTTCGCAGCAGATATTTTCTTTCTTTGTGCCCTAGAAGAGAAATATCTGCCGCTACCTAGGATCGAACTCTCAACCTTCTGAGTGGGAGGCAAGCAGCTTTACCACTAGGCCACCGAGCCACTCCCTATTAATGAAGAGACTAAGAGCATGAAAAGGAATCGGGGCACACCCACCACACCTTAGCTGATTTGTGTTTGGGCATTGATGGAAAATGAAGGAGAACAGCCTTGAGTTTTCAGCTGGTTTTACTTCCAGTTCCAACAGCTGATTCCAGTACCTGGCAGCATGAAACCTGATGAGTTCATTCCGGACTTCTCATTGCTTTGGCCAGCAGTGGGACCACTTATTCTGATAAAGAAATGGGACAAGGACCAACCGTTCAGTAAAAGAGACAAATAAGCCTGGAGTGTACTTATAAACATTGTTTATAATGGTTGCAATGTTGGCACAGAGGTGTGCCAACAAGTGCCCCTTCCCACTACCCGCAAATGTTGACTGCGGGAGACGATTCGTTTTGTCCTCTATCTGGCAACAGCTGGTAATATGGTATTTAAAAGCAGCTTTGATTTAATCTAATGAGAAACTGTGTTGCAATGAACTGTACTGTGCAAAGATAATAATTGAACAAACATTGATTTTTATGGCAACATAATAGTTTCATTTTTGACAAACAGGAATTTATATGCGCCAGTTTTTCGTTATCAGCTCTGTTTGCACAGAGATTAAAAACTGGCTGCAATTTTTTTTGGGGGTGGGTGGGTTAAAAACAGCATTTCAAGTAGGAGCTGTCATCCTGCAGTAAGATAAAAGGAGAAATAATAGCTGGAATATAATCATCAGACCATTGTAGCCGGACTATGAAGATCTATTTTAAATTCAAAAACTAAGAGTCCTCATGTAGCCATACAATATAATATGAACAAGGTTTTTTGAGGGAAGTATTCCATCTTTCTTTAAAAAATAATTCTGTGTTATGGCTTTGGTAAGAGCAAAATTTACTGAGCAGCATGCAACAGCTGCCGAAAAAGCCTATACAGTTCGAGGCTGCATTAACAGAGGGATAGAATCAAGATCACGTGAAGTATTCATACCATTTCCAAGGCCACACTTGGAATACTGCATTCAGTTTTGGTCGCCATGATGCAAAAAAGGATGTTGAGACTCTAGAAAGAATGCAGAGAAGATAATTAGCGGACTGGAGACTAAAACATATGAAGAACAGTTGCTGGAATTGGATATGTCTAGTTTAATGAAAAGAAGAACTACAGGAGACATGATAGCAGTGTTCCAATGTCTCAGGGGTTGCCACAAAGAAGAGGGAGTCAAGCTATTCTCCAAAGTACCTGAAGGCAAGAAGCAATGAGTGGAAACCAATCAAGGAGAGAAGCATCTTAGAACTAAGGAGAAATTTCTTGACAGAACAATTAATCTGTGGAACAGCTTGCCTCCAGAAGTCGTGAATGTTCCAACATTGAAAGTTTTAAAGAAGACGTTGAATAACCATTTTTTTTGAAGTGGTGTAGGGTTTCCTGCCTAAGCAGGAGGTTGGACTAGAAGACCTCCAAGGTCCCTTCCAACTCTATTGTTTATTTTTTATTTATTTATTTATTCATTTGTCCAATACACAAATAAGGGTCTTCTTTTTTGAAAATGGGGATGACTACTGCTTTTGACCACAGCTTGGGGAGCGTGCTGGTTCTGAAGGATTTTTGGAAGATAATGCTTAGGGGTTCAGCAAGAGCAGAAGAAAGTTTCCTTAGGAAGTATGCACAGAGACCGTCTGGTCCGGCAGATAGGGAAGGTTTGAGGTCACGGATTGCTTTTTCTACGCGGTCTACAGTGAAGACGATTTGGGTTAGGTTTTTTAGTGGGTTTGAGGTGCGATTTGCAAAGATGGGGGAAGAGCCATTGCTATTAACAAAAACAGAGCCAAAGAAAGAGTTGAAGAGGTTGGCTTTGGATGAGTCATCATGGTATTCTTTGTTATTGGGTCCTACAAGTGGTGGAATAGGTCTGGAGTCATTGAGTTTGTTGTTGATGAAGTTATAGAACGCTCGGTTAGACTTGGTGCGAAGGAGGCTTTCCTCTTGTTTGCTGTGATAGTTGAGGCATTCTGCTTTTATTCGTTGGCATAACCTTTTGTAGCGGACTTTAAAGTTGGTTACCGTCCTTTTTTTGTTTCTACGCCAGAGGGATTTTTTTTTTGGTTTGTAGTTTCTTTATCGAGACAGGTATGTTATTTTTTCGTTTACCTCTGGAAGAAGTGTTCTATTATATTCTACTCCAGGGACACCTGCAGGTATCTTGAATCCGCAGTAATCCTACTGTCATGTCCCCATTTGAGTCTGAATCTGCAGAGGAAGATGACCTGGAGCTGGAGCTGAAAGAGACCGAGGGCACGGCTTCATTGCCTTCAGAGGAATATGAGCAGTGATGGGTAGATGCCGTCTAGCCAGTGGAAATGGTCCAGGAATGGCACGACCGATAGATTTCGCCCTGGGAACGGAACAGATTCCCATTTTTTTGCTTCTTCAAAAATACCAGCAAAAAATAGCTGAAATCTCACTTGCACTCATGAGATTTTGGCTGTTTTTGCCGTTTTTTGCTTCATGAAAGCAAAAAAGCAAAAAAAAAAAAATGCATGAAAGCAAAAATATAGTGAAAATAACCCGAATCTCACCAGATTTGGCTTGCTGTGCAAGCGCAGAAGCCATATCTCACGTGGGGCACAGCTACTTCAGCTAACTGCTATCTGTAGTTCAGCAGTTCAAATTTCACCACCGGCTCAAGCTTCACTCAACCGTCCATCCTTCCAAGATGGGTAAAATGAGGACCCAGATTGTTGAGGGAAAGAGGCTAACTCTGTAAACCACTTAGAAAGGGCTGTAAAGCACCGTGAAGCGGTATATAAGTTTAAGTGCTATTGCTATGAGGCTTTCTGTAGTTTGACTATTGTTGATATTCTTCATTAGCTGAAGGGAAGCTATGGAAAGCCTCATAAATGAGGTCATCCTTCAGTTCAATGGCAAGCTACAACTTTATGACCAACTTCGACTCTGGCACATTTATTTATTTATTTATTTATTTTGTCCAATGCACATTGAGGGTTTTAGTGGGTATATATCTAAATACACATAGTAAAATACATGATGAAGGTTATAGAGGAGATACTCATGGTAAAATATATCTAGGAAATAATAGAAAAGAAGGTATAGTAATAGAACATATCAATGAAAGAATAGAAGAAGAGATATAGGAATAGAAGTAAGGTATAGGAGATATAGGAGAGCAATAGGACAGGGGACGGAAGGCACTCTAGTGCACTTGTACTCGCCCCTCGCTGACCTCTTAGGAATCTGGATAGGTCAACCGTAGATAATCTAAGGGTAAAGTGTTGGGGGTTTGAGGATGACACTATGGAGTCCGGGAATGAGTTCCACGCTTCGACAACTCGGTTGCTGAAGTCATATTTTTTACAGTCAGGTTTGGAGCGGTTAATATTAAGTTTAAATCTGTTGTGTGCTCTTGTGTTGTTGTAGTTGAAGCTGAAGTAGTCGCCGACAGGCAGGACGCTGCAGCATATGATCTTGTGGGCAATACTTAGATCTTGTTTACGGCGTCTTAGTTCTAAACTTTCTAGGCCCAGGATTGAAAGCCTAGTCTCATAGGGTATTCTATTTCGAGTGGAGGAGTGACGGGCTCTTCTGGTGAAGTATCTTTGGACATTTTCAAGGGTGTTAATGTCTGAGATGCGATATGGGTTCCAAACAGATGAGCTGTATTCAAGGATGGGTCTGGCAAAAGTTTTGTAAGCTCTGGTAAGTAGTGTGAGATTGCCAGAGCAAAAGCTACGTAAGATTAGGTTTACAACTCGTGAAGCCTTCTTGGCAATATTGTTGCAGTGGGCTTTGGCACTTAAATCTTGCAGAACATCCAGAAGTCTTGCAGATTCCTGCCTTCTCCACCTGCCAAAAGCACTTATTACTCTATTTTTTTATTTTTTTGCAACCGGCAGAAAGAAGAGAGAGCAAAAACAAAGGATTCTTAAATCACTTTTGCTACTCTCATCTGACCTTGCTGATAATCCCTTTACGCTCTATGTTCAAACAAGAAAGAAAGAAACAGCTACAAAGAGACCAGATTTATAGAAGCTCATTGTGGTTTCGATGCCATTTTTAGCCTTCCCTGTTGTCTTCCCCAACAACTCATTAGTTCTCCTGAAGGATTTGTCTCAGAACATTTTTGAAGGCTCAATCCAGCATAGAATCAGACTCAGAGAAAGCCGAGATGGCAGTTGGTATTTCTTAATACATCTTGAGATAGACCTCAAGAGCCAAGTTTAGCCTAGCTGTTTACGACAAATTTCTAAACCTAAATAACTATATATTTCTCTAATGAGGCCATATGGAGAAAATGTTCCCATTACATCGCCAGTTATCATATTTTGTTTGATCTTACTTACTTCTTTTGGCATTGTTCTGCAGATACTTAGACAAGTGAATAGCATTATTGTTTCTCCTTCTACATATTAGTTGAACCCGGAGCATTGCGCACTAGTTACTTATTTCAGATGAAGGTTGTGATATCTCCCTCCACCGTCTGTTTGAAAGCTGAGACATCTGTTTATCTTGTGCATACAGAATGACTCTCGTGTCTGAAAATTTCAAAGGCTTTCGCGCTACTTAAAAGCCTTTGAAGGAAAGGTAATCAAAGACAAAAATTATCAGAGGTACATTTCTGCTTTCCAAACAATGAAAATAACACTGCTCATTCAACTCCGGTTTCAAGCACCTGCAACAAAACTTCAGAACTGAAGATATGCCACATTATTATTATTTTTTTAAAAAAAGTAATATTGGCAGAGGCAAACTCCAAAGTGCAAGTTATATTACGAGCAATATATTTACAAAGTATTTGCCTTGTAGTTCATCTCCGCGTAGAAAGTCTGATAAAACATTTAAATAATAAAGATTAGGAAGGGAAGACAAAACATATAAAAAGGGAACAATCACATGCAATCAGAATTTGACACTGCAGCTATTCAATTTTTTAACAAAAATATTTGTTTTCATAGAAACATATAAGATTGATGGCAAAAAAAGACCTCTTGGTCCATCTAGTCTGCCCTTATACTATTTCCTGTATTTTATCTTAGGATGGATATATATTTATCCCAGGCAGGTTTAAATTCAGTTCCTGTGGATTTACCAACCATTCACCATGTTGGTCGATTTTGTGCCAGGGTTTTCCGGGAGGTGGTATAGATATTGAGGGACTTGAAGGAGGCTTTCAATGTGTCTTTGTATCACTTTTTTGCCTTTAAGAAAGGCATCCATCCATCCATCCATCCATCTATCTATCTATCTATCCTCTGTGGGGCCTCTCTAGGAATCTGCTGGGAGGAAACAGGGACGGAAAAGGCGGGATGTAGCCTCCGTGGGGCCTCTCTAGGAATCTCCTGGGAGGAAACAGGGCCTACACCCTCCCTGTGGTTTTCCCTATCGCACACATTATTTGTTTTTACATTGATTCCTATGAGAAAAATTACTTCTTCTTACAAACATTTCTACTTAAGAACCTGGTCACAGAACAAATTAAGTTTGTAAGTAGAAGTACCACTCTATCTATCTATCTATCTATCTATCTATCTATCTATCTATCTATCTATCTATCTATCTATCTATCTATCTATCTACCTACCTACCTACCTACCTACCTACTTATCTATCTATATCTTTCTACCTACCTACCTACCTACCTACCTACCTACTTATCTATCTATCTATCTATCTATCTATCTATCTATCTATCTATCTATCTAATTTGCTGATATTTTATTTAAACCACATTGCTGATTGTATGACCTGTGTAAATGCCATATGCTAAATAAATAAATAGCTACACCCAAGAAGAGCTCACTGATGAATCAAGCTTCCTTAGGTATTAGAAAAATTAGAGCTTACTCTTCAAAAGAATTGATGTTTATATAGTTCTGCACACAGAGAGATAAGAAATTAAGCCAATAAAAAGCCTACCCAGTTTTCATTTAACTGTATGTTGAAAGGATTATAATTACAGCATTTAGTTTCCATTTACAGTATTTGCTTTTTTCATTCTAAGAAATTGTGCACCTGCTGTCGGGTGGCAATTGCTCACCCTTTTCTCCCTGATAGAAATGTCAGGGTTTAACCCCTAAATGTGGGTTAAGTCAGTCCTAATTAGCGATCAGGATCAGATCATTTGGCAGCCAAGCAAAGGTTGAGGGTGCTCCTTTCTGTGTACAGAAGCCAACCATATAGTAACTTAGCCTTCACTTCACAAGGGCTGCAACGGTGCATCCTGGTTAAAAATGCTAACACGCCGCCAGCCCCTCCCTCTCCCTTTGTCACAGCCAGAAGTGAATGGAAAGATGATTAAGAGATTGCCTCAAAGGTTTACAACTGGTTAGAACAAAAGATTAACCCTGCTGTTCTGTTCAAACACACTATACACTAATTCTGTTCCCGGGTCTATTTGACCCGGACCGAAAATTGTTCATTTTTGGTACTTATATTTGGTGTTTTTGAAAACTTTTTTCACTTGGAAACTAGTTTGAACATTTCTGCACACAATGAAATAAAAATTGAAATGAAAAAAAAAAGCGTATATTTTTATTTTGCTCATAAAAGGCCACCACGCTATTAAAAAGATGTTGAGATTCTAGAAAAAGTGCAGAGAAGAGCAACCAAGATGATTAGGGGACTGGAGGCTAAAACATAGAATGACCTGTTGCAGGAACTGGCCATGGCTAGTCTAGGGAAGAGAAGGACCAGGAGAGACATTATAGCAGTGTTCCAATATTTGGCTGGAGACTAAAACCTATCAAGAACAGTTACAGGAACTGGGCATGGCTAGTCTAATGAAGAGAAAGATCAGGGGAGACATGATGGCAGTCTTCCAATATTTGAGGGGCTGCAACAGAAAAGAAGGGGTCAAGCTATTCTCCAAAGCACCTGAAAGCCAGAGAAGGAATAATGGCTGGAAACTGATCAAAGAGAGATTCAACTTGGAAATAAGGAGAAATTTTCTGACATTGAGAACAATCAACCAATGGAACCGCTTGCATTTGGAAGGAGCTTCAACATTTGAGACTTTCAAGAAGAGATTGGACTGCCATCTGTCAGAAATTTCTTCTCTAGAAGCACCGATCTACTAACCAGAACATACAAAACATTTGTCAGACCAATTCTTGAATATACCTCACGTGTATGGAATCCACACTGCATAACAGAAATTAATACAATTGAAGGAGTCCAGAAATACTTCACAAGAAGAGTCTTCCACTCCTCCTCATGCAACAAATTACCTTACTCCTCCAGACTTCCATTGCTATGTTTAGAAAATTTACAGCTACGCCACCTCCAAACTGTTTTAACTGTTGTTCATAAAATCATACATCACAATGTACTCCCTGTTGGTGACTACTTCACCTTTAACAACAACACAAGAGCATGCAATAGATACAAACTAAATGTAAATCGCTCCAAACTAGACTGCAGCAAATACGATTTCAGCAATAGAGTGGTCAACGTCTGGAATTCACTACCTGACTCTGTTGTTTCTTCCCCCAATCCCAAAACCTTCAACCTTACATTATCTACAATAGACCTCTCCCCTTTTCTAAGAGGTCTGTAAGGGCCGTGCATAAGTGCACCTTCGTGCCTACCGTTCCTGTCCTAATGTCTTTTTATCTTTTCTATCTCTACTTTATACTTATATTATGTTAAACATACTATATTTATATGACAAATAAATAAATAAAATAAAATAAAAATAAATGGTGTAGTTTCTCCTGCTTGGGCGGGAGTTTGGATAAGATGACCTACAAGGTCCCATCCAACTCTGTTATCTATGTTCTCCTTTATTGCGGATTTTAATCGCTTCAGTGGATGCTTCTGACTTTGTGGGGTTGAAAAGTAGGGAGATAGAGAAATGGAAGGCTATTAACTGTTGCTTTGGAAGGACTAAAAATGTCCATGTTGTCACGTCACTTTTTCCCACTTTGTTTATCCTGGTTGTGCGATTGTCACAAGTTGTATCTCTGCTTTGGGTGCCTCCGCAGCCATCTTCCAGTCTTCTCTTCTTTTGCAGCTGAACAGCAACAGGGAGGAAAAAAAGGAAGACAAAAAAATCTATTCAAGTCTGTCAATCCGTATCTTCTTCATTGCTTTTATGTCTCCCTTGCTGTGTCTTCCCTTTCTTTCTGAACGTCAACATGGCATCCTTCCAATGGCACTTATCCACTCCAGCTAATTGAGTCACATAAATGCAAGTAATTTGAAGCATTATTGGGAGAGATTTCTGTTTGCTTCTTTAATTAAACAGTTGTTCACAGGTGCGTACAGTTACGGCAAAATTAATTGATAGCTTTTTATTACCATTGGAGTCAGCTGCCATTGGCCCAACAAGCAAACAACTTCCATTTGGTATTGCAGCTCTTATGGAGACTAGGAAGAGTTCTGTTTCCTTGCCTGAGATGAGCAATCAGGCTGCAAAGAGTTTGACATCTGCTTTGCAAAAATCTTGTTTTCGCTAAGAATAACAGAACAGAATAACAGAGTTGGATGGGACGTTGGAGGTCTTCTAGTCCAAGCAGTAATGGATTGCTCTCAGTGTACATAAAAGAAAAAGATATATTTGTCAAGAATCGTGAGGTACAACACTTAATGATTATCACAGTATCAACAGTAGAGACCTTCAAATTTCTAGGTGCTATCTTATCTCAAGACCTAAAATGGTCACCTAACATCAAAAACATCATCAAAAAAGCACAACAAAGAAAGTTCTTTCTGCACCAGCTCAGGAAGCTCAAACTGCCCAAGGAGCTGCTGATACAGTTCTACAGAGGAATCATTGAGTCTGTCATCTGCACCTCTATAACTGTCTGGTTTGGTGCTGCAACCCAACAGGACCGACACAGACTTCAGAGGACAATCAGAACTGCAGAAAAAGCAATTGCTGCCAACCTGCCTTCCATTGAGGACCTGTATACTGCACGAGTCAAAAAGAGGGCGGGGAAAATATTTACTGACCCCTCACATCCTGGACACAAACTGTTTCAACTCCTACCTTCAAAACATCGCTACAGAGCACTGCACACCAAGACAACTAGACACAAGAACAGTTTTTTTTCCGAACGCCATCACTCTACTAAACAAATAATTCCCTCAACACTGTCAGACTTTCTACTAAATCTGCACTTCTATTCTATTAGTTTTTCTCATCATTCCTATCACCCATTTCCTCCCATGTTGACTGTATGACTGTAACTTGTTGTTTATATCCTAAGATTTTTATTAATATTGCTTCTTCATTGCTTATTTGACCCCTATGACAATCATTAAGTGTTGTACCACATGATTCTTGACCAATGTATATTTTCTTTTATGTACGCTGAGAGCATATGCACCAAGACAAATTCCTTGTGTGTCCAATCACACTTGGCCAATAAAATTCTATTCTATTCTATTTTATTCTATTCTATTCTATTCGGTACAAATAAGCAATTAGGAAACAATCAATATTAATATAAATTGCAAGGATACAGGCAATAAGTTACAGTCATACAGTTATAAGTGGGAGGAGATGGGTGATAGGAACAATGAGAAGACTAATAGTAAAAGTAATGCAAGTAATAAACAGGACCAAAACAATCAAGATAGTAGCATCATCACAAGATCACCACATGATCTCATCTTTTAAAACCGCAGTGTGATGCATACAAAGAAGGATGGGGCTTGGACTATTGGGCTATTGGACTATTGGGCTATGGAGCTATTGGGCTATTGGACTATTGGGCTATTGGGCTATTGGGCTATTGGGCTATTGGGCTATTGGGCTATTGGGCTATTGGGCTATTGGGCTATTGGGCTACTGGACTACTGGACTACTGGACTACTGGACTACTGGACTACTGGACTACTGGACTACTGGACTATTGGACTATTGGACTATTGGACTATTGGACTATTGGACTATTGGACTATTGGACTATTGGAATATTGGAATATTGGACTATTGGACTATTGGACTATTGGACTATTGGACTTTGACTTGTTTTATCTTAACTCTTTAAACTTGCCTGAAGATACCCTTACCGATATGAGAATTGCAATGATGTCCTTTTGAGATTGTTTGCTCCATTGTCCATGGATGTGCTTACTGGATTTTCAATCTGAAAGTGCCTTAGATTATTAAATAATCAAATTATATTCTGCCTTTCTACTACACCAATAGTTCACTGCCTAGGACAGGATGACAAACCTATGGCACACTATGGAGTCATATCTGCTGGCACGTGAACCGTTGCCCTAGCTCAGCTCCAGCGCACATGTGCATGCTGGCGAGATGAATTTCAGCTCATGCAGAGGCTTTGGGAGGGCATTTTTAGTGTCTGAAGGGTCTCCAGGAGAGCAGGGGAGGGCATTTTCACCCACACTTCTGTTTGCATCTCAGGCGGGAGGTGGCCACGTGAGACTGGAGTAGAGCCAGGCAGGAGAGAGAGGCCAGGAAGGAGGAAAGAGGGAAAAAGCAAGGAGTGCAGACGCAGCAGCAGGAGGAAAAAAAAAAGGCGAGCCAAACCGAGATCAGTAATCCAGGAAGTGACAGCTGCCAATCAGCTGGAGCTGCGAACGCATCTTCTTTTCTACTGGTGGAACTGTCTTCCATCCCATCCTGCCTGCGGCCCACCCCTGCCCTCGCCCCTCTGAGGCTGTCTAGAAGCAAAAAAGCCCTCCCAGAGCCTCTATGCAAGCCAAAAATCAGCTGGCCAGCACACACATGCATGTTGGAGCTTAGCCAGAGTAATGGCTTGCATGCAAACAGATATGGCTCTACATGCCACCTATGGCACCCATGCCATAGGTTCACCATCAATGCCCTAGAATGTCCCTTCAGGTTTTCCAATAGTGTTCCCATTGCCACTGTGACTCTATCTGCTTGACTGCTAGTCATTCTTTCCTTATTATTCCTATAGTAATATTTCCTTTAATATGTTCTGTCGGGCTCTCTGGTAGACTCCTCCCCAAAATTCACAGGTACAAATTTCAGACACACACACGTTTGAAAATTCAAAACAATGTTCTTTATAATGAAAATTCACTTAAACCAAGCCCTCTTTTGGTATAGCAAAGAGCACTGGTCTCCAAACAAACTGGTAATTTGTACAAGTCCCTTATCAGTTCTGTGATACTTAGCTTGCAGCTGTGAGGCAATTCACAGTCCTTTTTCTTTCACAAAGTGAAACACACTTTGCTCTAGGTTAGTTTCAAAGCGGGGAAAAATCAGCACACAAAAGGTCAAAGTCAGTAAAGCAGTCACGAAACACAACGATCAGATAATCCTCCACAATGGCCAAACCCACAGGCTGCTATTTATAGCAGCCTCACTAATTACCAAAGCCCCACCCAACCACAGGTGGCCTCATTTTCTTTGATAATAATCTCTCAGTTGTTGTTGTTGCCTATGCATCGCTCTCCTCATGCGTGGCTGTATCATTAACTCTTGTTCTGAATCCAAGGAGGAGAGAGATAATTGATCTCCTTCTGAGCTGTCTGCCACACTCTCCTCCTCCCTGTCACTCATGTCTTCTGGGTGAGAGGAGCCTTCATCAGCAGATTCCACCGAGGGCAAAACAAGCCTGCAGCATGTGGATGTCTCCCCCACATCCTCAGTCCTTGGGGCAGGAGCTGGGCCAGAGCTAACCACAACATAATAATATGAGCAAACTCTTTAAAATGCCTACTCTGCTCCCAATCTGTAGGAAGGCTCAGGAGAAGCACTTAAATAGCCAAGAGGGCATGACAAACATTAGTCTGTTTTGAATAGCATTTTACAATGTGTTTTCACTAATATAAAATATTATGTTGTCCCTTTAGATAACGCTAGATTAAGGTTAACACTGTTGAAAATATCTATGTTTGCTTGGCTCGTCCCCTCACCATGATGTTTATCACCTAATAAAAATGCTAAAATTACCCAGGAAAGATGCTTAATTTTCTCAACTGCATCTTACATCCTGTGTTATACTAAATGCCATAATATCCCAAGTGGTCCGCCATACTGTCAGACACATTATTTATACATAGTATTTCTGTTATAATCAATGAAAAAAAAACAGGCAAGGGTTTCTTTTCCCCCCCTCCCCTGCTTTAAAGCTGTCGGAAAGATAATTCAAACAGAGATTTCACTCATTGCTTTCAGGTTCGTTTCAAAGAGGCTACCTTCCCTAACCCTTTGTCCTTCTGAATTATCAAATTATTACATCGTTACGAATTAAAGATAGTTGTTAGTCATCAGATTATATCTTCTGCAGTTCCCCTTGGTGGTACTTGTTTCCTATTTCTTGAGCTTTCTGGGTTTGTTTTTTTTAAAGAGAAATAAATGCAATCCTAGGCTATATTAATACAATGCTTCTTATTTTCTGTTACACCCACCCCCAGGAAGAAGTAAACATTTCGCACGTGCCCCCAACAAGAGCCAGGGTGGCACAGCAGGTAGAGTGTTGTACTGCAGGCCACTGAAGCTGACTGTAGATCTGTAGGTCAGCAGTTCAAATCACATCATCAGCTCAAGGTTGACTCAGCCTTCCATCCTTCGGAGGTGGGTAAAATGAGGATTGTGGGGGCAATATACTGGCTCTGTTAAAAAGTGCTATTGCTAACATGTTGTAAGCCGTCCTGAGTCTAAAGAGAAGGGCGGCATAAAAATCAAATAAATAAATAAATAAATAAATAAATAAATACAATACAATACAATACAATACTTTATTTGTTTGTTTGTTTGTTTGTTTGTTTGTTTGTTTG
Organism: Erythrolamprus reginae; assembly: GCF_031021105.1. Classification (NCBI taxonomy): domain Eukaryota; kingdom Metazoa; phylum Chordata; class Lepidosauria; order Squamata; family Dipsadidae; genus Erythrolamprus; species Erythrolamprus reginae. The sequence goes on along the minus strand of NC_091953.1, from coordinate 126,785,884 downwards.
TTTGTTTGTTTGTTTGTTTGTTTGTTTGTTTGTTTATTTATTTATTTATTTATTTATTTATTTATTTATTTATTTATTTATTTATTTATTTATTTATTTATTTATTTATTTATTTATTTATTTATTTATTTATTTATTTATTTATTTATTTATTTATTTATTTATTTATTTATTTATTTATTAGATTTGTATGCCGCCCCTCTCTGAAGACTCGGGGCGGCTAACAACAGTATAAAAAGACAATGTAAACAAATCTAATATTAAAAAAACCCCAATTTAAAGAACCACTCACATACAAGCATATAAATAAAAGAGCACATGAAGTATTAGTACCACTTTACAAAGCCTTATTACGATACACTTGGAATTCCAGTTCTGGTCACCACAACATAAAAAAAGATGTGACTCTGGAAAGAGTGCAGAGAAAAGTAACAATGATGTTTAGGGGGGCGGAGGCTGAAACATATGAAGAACGGTTGCAGGAATTGGATATATCTAATTTAAACAGTTAACAAGGGAGATGGGGCTGATAGGCTTTCTTATTTATGGGGAAACTGCAGGGAAGGTTGTTTAAGTTCAACCAACCAGGCAGCAGCCAGGGCAGATAAGCCAGGATTCAACAGAGAGAGAGAGAGAGAACGCACAGGCGTAGTCCTTCAAATAGGCAGGGCTCTGCAGAACTGAAGGGCCACAAAAAAGTTTTCTACCACACTGTGGGAATGGCTTATTTTGTGGGTGTGGTTTGATGGTCATGTGACTGGGTGGTGGCTTAAAGGTCATGTGATTGGCTTAAAGGTGGCCAACTTGACGTCATTCACGTCAAGGGTTTGGGTTAGGGAACATAAGAACCACCATGCTGAATCGGGCCAAAGCCCATTGAGTCCAACATTCTGTGTCACACAGTGGCCCACCAATTGTCCATGGGGATCTTGAGCAGAAAGAGAAGGCAAAACCCTTGACTCTCAACAAATTTCCCTTGACCCTCAACAAATGGTACTCAATGGAATCCTGCCTACCTTAACCAACATAGAGGCGGCACATGGACATCCGTTTCAATAACCACCAATACACTTGGCATCCATGAATCTGTCTAATCCTGCCTTGAAGCTATCCAGGCGGAGAGCTTTCATGACCTCTTCTGGAAGTGAATTCCATAAACCAACGACTCTCTGGGTGAAGAAATATTTCCGTTTATTTGTCCTCACTTTCTTACCTATAAGCTTTAGGGAGTGCCCCCTCGTCCTAGTATTGTGTGATAGAGAAAAGAATTTTTCATCTTAGTTGAATAAGAATTTTTCTCTATCCACCTTTTCTATCCCATGCATGATTTTATACACTTCGATCAAGTCACCCCTTAAACACCATCTTTCAAGGCTGAAGAGACCAAGGCGTTGCAACCTGGTCTCAACCAGATACAAGATATTTACTATTACTGAACATCCAAAATATACTATTTAATACTATATGAATATATGCCATATATGTAAATACATATTTGTTGTGGTTGGCTGTGGCCCAGCTCCTGCCCCAAGGAATGTGGAGGTGGATGCAGGGGAAACATCAACATGTCATAGGCCTGTTTTATTGCCGACAGAGTCAGGTAGTGAAGTTTCCTCAGAAGAAGAAGGTGGGAGTGACTTGGAAGAGGGGAGTTTGGCAGACAGCCCAGGAGGAGATCAATCATCCTTATCATCCCTGGATTCTGAACAAGAATTTATGACACATCCACGCATGCGTAGAGTTATGCATAGGAGAGAACAACTGAAGGATTATTACAGGAGATAAGTGAGGCCACCTGTGGTTGGGTGGGGCTGCTGTAATTAGTGCTACAGATAAAAGAGCAGCCTGCATGGCAGTTTATCTGATTCATAGTTTCATCAAGATCGTGGTTTTTGCTGTTCAAGATTGTATGTGGACTTTCTGGACTTTAGAATTGGACTCAATTTCCCAGTTATTGGGTGAGAAATTGGATTGCATTTAACCTGTGCCTTGCGTGTACCAGAAAATCCCTTTGACATTTAAAAAGGGAACTGTTTCTGTTTTTCTGTTGATAAAGACTTTTGGGTTTTCCTTCTATCGTGTGGTGTGTGTCTTTCTGGACTAATTACCCTGTAATTACGGGCGGTTGGGACACGCCGGCAGAATACATATTATACATAGGCACTCAAAATATACATAATCTACTATACGTAAGTTCCATTTTTGCTACTCCCACTGTGTCCCACCCCCCCATGTGGGCAGCAGCCCCTGACCGAACCCACCCCTGCCATAAACATAAGACTAGAAAAGTTTGTGTGGCATTCAAAGGAGACCTAGCTTAGATATCTGGACATGACTCCTTTTCCAAACGGCCTCACCTTTTGTTGCTCAACAAATTTCAACTAGGTTTCCCATGATACCAAATAAAAGAAGAGAAGCGTTTTAAAAGTTTGATTTTATTTTTTTACACAGGGTTGTTTTGACACACTCAGAACTCCTGAAAAACTGCAAGTATGTCACTCTTCTCCTAAATCCTTTCAAAGACTAATTTAAACAGTGTCGGAGGAACAGAAAGATTGATTAAAGCAAAAGAAATGCATCGGATTGGAAAGGAGAATGGATGTGTTTGTGTGTTTGTGTGTGCGTGTGTATGCAAGTCACTCAACTTGTTGTTGTTGTTGTTGTTGTCGCTAATAGAAGATTCAGATCAATACAAAAATATTCAGCTTTGTTCTAGTGATTGACTATGAATATGTTATGTGCGCACAAAAAAAAATAGCGATAATCTATGTTGATACAATAGTTCATTTTGCATTAGTGTCCTAGATGGAACAATGTTAAGAAGCAATTTAAATGAAATTCATTTAAATGTCAGCTCTCATGCCTGCGATTTTTCTATAATTGGTTATTTAATTAAAATAATTCTCATAGTCATTAATTTAGACTAAAACTTGCTGTGCACTGACATGTTTTAATTACATGGTATTAACAAAATTGATATGCTTTAAAAAAAAGCATGGTTAAATTTTAAACAAGAATAAATTAGAAATCTCATAGATCATCCTACTTGGAGTATTTAGGAAAGAAAATATCAGTCTTTTCAAGTGTTTATTATAAACAAAGTCACAATATTTTTGCTTATGCTTCACAGTGAGATCTTCCATTTATTTGTTTTCTGTGAGTTAATTTTTATTTCATCATGGTCTTTCAGTATCCTGTTTCTTTTAGCTGGCACACAATAAATGGGGTAATGAACTTGAATTAAATTTTAATTGGAAAAGCAAATAAACCACAGAGACCACAACATACAATACAAAGCCAAAGCCTAAATGATATCGTAACTTTGACTTCAGTAGTAAAATGTTAGGATGGCTAACCTATCCATCACATAAAACTACTCTCTGCTAGCAAGAAACACACAAAAACACACAAGATATTTGCAACCACAATTTAGTATTCACTGCACATTTGAGGGAACGTAGCTGTTCTTGAATGCAGAATCTTCTACATGGATATTATCCTAAACTATGATGGATGTTCAGCTAAAGTTATTTTGGAAGGTCAAGTAGCCAAATATTATACTAACTGTCATGTCCCAGCATATCACTTTTATATACACTGTTGTTGCTCTCTAGCCCCATCTAGTGGCCGGAGCGACAAACATGCCCCAACAGAGGGATGGCAAAGTTGGCTCTTCTATGACATGTGGACTTCAACTCCCAGAATTCCTGAGCTAGCATGATTGGCCACAAGTCATAGAAGAGCCAACTTTGCCTAACCCTGCCCCAACCATATGATCTCCTTGAGGTTCGATTACTGCAATGCTCTCTACATGGGGCTACCTCTGAAAAGTGTTCGGAAACTTCAGATTGTGCAGAACGCAGCTGCGAGAGCCATCGTGGGGCTTCCAAGATTCGCCCACGTTTCCTCAACACTCTGTGGCTTGCATTGGCTGCCGATCAGTTTCCGGTCACAATTCAAAGTGTTGGTCATGACCTTTAAAGCCCTACATGGCACTGGACCAGATTACCTCCGGAACCGCCTGCTACCGCACGAATCCCAGCGACCAATAAGGTCCCACAGAGTTGGCCTTCTCCGGGTCCCGTCGACTAAACAATGTCGTTTGGCGGGCCCCAGGGGAAGAGCCTTCTCTGTGGCGGCCCTGACCCTCTGGAACCAACTCCCCCCAGAGATCAGAACTGCCCCTACCCTCCCTGTCTTTCGTAAACTACTCAAGACTCATTTATACCGCCAGGCATGGGGGAGTTGAGATAGCCTTTCCCCCTAGGCCATTACAAGTTGTGCATGGTATGTTTGTCTGTATGTTTGGTTTTATTATAAGGGTTTTTAGCTGTTTTTATTATTGAATTGTACATGTTGTTTTTATTATTGTTGTTAGCCGCCCCGAGTGTACGGAGAGGGGCGGTATACAAATCCAATAAATAATAATAATAATAATAATAATAATAATAATAATAATAATAATAATAATAATTATTATTATTATTATCTTCATATTTTGTTGTTGAAGTATATGGGGTGTTCAGGAAGGGGTAGCATCTCTGGTGTAGGAGCATACTATGTCCTTTTATGGCAGCTCATTTTAGGGGAGCTCTTAGGGCAGCTCCATCACCTTTGGTCCCCACCTGTCACTCAGCTCTCACCTGTGACTCACAGTAGCAGTAGCATGCGCAGCAGCCACACCCAAGGCAACAGTGCCAACAGGCTGGCCAAACCAGGTTGAGAGTAGCCGTTGAGTCATTGACCTTCAGTGAGATAGGGACTTGTCTATCCCGAGCATGTAAAAACAGATTCCAGTGGACTTGGTGGATGAAATCTACTAGATAAGGACAATAGTTATGAAGGCGGTCTTTGCAAGCGATGTGGTATGCTAAAAGCACGGCAAGACACAGACACCTTAGTCAACCATTGCGCCCAGCCCATCTCCAACTGTCTTGACTCTGACCTGCTATTAGAGCAAGATGGAATCTGGGAAGAGTGAGGCTGACTGTGTACCTCTCCCTCAGTTTAATCCAATCCATTGCCCCTAAGATGTCAAGGTCCTCTTCGCAAACAATGGATGAACATCATCATCATATACTCTTATTGTTCTTTAGCCCCTTCTAGTAGACAGAGTGACAATTGCCTATTATATTGTTTGAAGCTGACCCAACCCTTTGACCCATCAGCCCACACTCCCAAAACAAGTGCAGGCTGGGAAGCAAGACTCCATTTCCTTTAGTATCTGGAGAAGCAGAAGCACAAAGAAGAATCCATCTTAATCTGTGTCACATGGTCCCCCAGGGACAAACTCACACCAGAGCACCACTGGTGAGATTTAAATTACTTGTATTTATTAATTGTTATGTTCAGCAGTACTGTAACCCAATGCTGTCTATCTTGTATTTGGTTCCCATTGTATGTATCCCTCTTTTCCTCAGTTTTACCATATCCTGTTATTTCAATAAAGCATTCAGATCTACGGTTACAGTCTATTTTATTGGAGGATAGCTGGGTTTAGCTGCACGTCAAGCTGCACACAGACTAAGATATAGGGAGGACAGAATACCAGTCTTCTAAAAAATTGCTGTTCATCAGAAGCCTTGTGTCTAAACCTTCCGAAAGTCATTGAGGAAGACTGTATGCCCTCATCACCTCGAGGCTCGACTACTGTAATGCTCTCTACATGGGGCTACCTTTGAAGAATGTTCGGAAACTTTAGATCGTGCAGAATGCAGCTGCAAGAGCAATCATGGGCTTTCCTAAATATGCCCATGTTACTCCAACACTTCGCAGTCTGCACTGGTTGCTGATCAGTTTCCGGTCACAATTCAAAGTGTTGGTTATGACCTATAAAGCCCAATATGGCATCAGACCAGAATAGCTCTGGGACCACCTTCTGCCACACGAATCCCAGCAACTGGTTAGGTCCCACAGAGTTTGCCTTCTCCAGGTCCCGTCGACTAAACAATGTCATCTGGCGGGACCCAGGGGAAGAGCTTTCTCTGTGGTGGCTCCGACCCTCTGGAACCAGCTCCCCCCAGAGATTAGGATTGCCCCCACCCTCCTTGCCTTTCGGAAACTCCTTAAACCCCCCCTCTGCCATCAGGCATAGGGGAATTAAAACATCTCCCCCATGCCCATGTAGTTTCTGTGTATGATTCGACTGGGTGCTTGTTTTTTATATATTGGGGTTTCTTTTGGATTTTTTAACCTAAAACTGTAATTTAGATTGCTAAATATTAGATTCGTTACTATGTATTGTTTTTTTTCCTTTGTTGTGAGCCGCACCGAGTCTACGGAGAGGGGTGGCATATAAATCCAATAAATCTAATCTAATCTAAATCTAATCTGTATTGCAAATTCTTTGTTTGTACAGTACTTACTATATTTCAAGTTACTGTGGAAACAATCAGGTCCAGGGGACTTACTGTTAAACTGAAGACCTGCATGGTCCCTACCAACCAGTGAAGGACTACCAAAATTTTTACTACCACACTGTGGGCGTGGCTTATGCAGGACGCCCTGCATTTTCTTTTAACATCTTTCTGTACAAATTGGGTGTTCTGGGGTGGAGCTCCACTTTCACTACCCCACTGTATCCTCCCCACCCTGTCCAGGCAGCAGCCCACCCCTGCTACCAACTCTGTTATTCCATTATTCTCCTGTGAATTGGCTGTAAATTTGATAGCCCACTGAAAAGAACATAACATTTCCCTCAAAAGATTTCAGCAGACAGACTACTTTCAAGCGTCTCAAAGGAGACCTCATCTCAAAGAGGATTTGACTTTTGTTAGATTCCCTGCACATTATTTCTTTTGAGAAGACTTATTACTTAAGTTACTCGGATCTATTAAAGGAGCAATTGATTGTTGATTCCCTTACTTCTTTCTCATTTGACCATTTTGAGGCATTGTGTATTTGTTTTACATCATTATTGACGGGGCGATGTAATGCTCAGCCAACTGATGAACTGCCTTTGCTTGTGAAATAAATTCTCATTATTTTTTTTTTTTTAAGAAAAGAAAGGAATAGAACAAACTTGCCTGATGTTATAAGGACCATTTTTCGTTGTGAGACATGCTGTTATTCAAGAGTGGGTTCCTCCTGGTTCACCTGAACCATTAGCAAGCCCCTGGTGACGTCGCTAATGTCCAGTTTGGTGGTGGTCTGTGGGCACCACCATCTTTATTGCGGAGATTTTGGTGAATTTTTCCATGTTTGGATGGTTTCTCCATTTCTTCTGCTTGAAAAAGAGCCCTTCTGCCTGCCCCTGGGATAATACTAACTTTTATTTTTTCACCCAAAGCACAGCTGACCAGTTCCTCAGCTGTGTTTCGTGCTGAATCCTGCTACAGAACATGGACAGAAGAGAAATTGGATCAGAGGACAATCGCGCAAAACATCGCGATGCAAACTGGTTGCGAAGGCAAGTGGAATCCACCCCTGCTACTATAATGTTTTCATCAAACAATCAACCAGTTGTTCAGACTGGATTTGGCCTTTTCGTCTGCCTATCGAGTCCTTTCCAAAGAGCTGGGATTCCCTTCTGACAAATAAGCTTTTCTATTTTTCTATTTATTATATTCCTTTGTTTAGGGTGCTCTCTACATGGGGCTACCTTTGAAGAATGTTTGGAAACTTCAGATCGTGCAGAACGCAGCTGCGAGAGCAATCATGGGCTTCTCTAAGTATGCCCATGTTTCACCAACACTCCGCAGTCTGCATTGGTTGCTGATCAATTTCCAGTCACAATTCAAAGTGTTGGTTATGACCTTTAAAGCCCTTCATGGCATCAGACCAGAATATCTCCGGGACCGCCTTCTGCCGCACGAATCCCAGTGACCGATTAGGTCCCATAGAGTGGGCCTTCTCTGGGTCCTGTCAACTAAACAATGTCGGTTGGCGGGCCCCAGGGGAAGAGCCTTCTCTGTGGTGGCCCCGACTCTCTGGAACCAGCTCCCCCCAGAGATTAGAACTGCCCCTGCTCTCCTTGCCTTTTGTAAGCTCCTTAAAACCCACCTTTGTCGTCAGGCATGGGGGAACTGAGACATCTCCCCCGGGCATATACAATTTATGCATGGTATGTTTGTATGTATGTTTGCTTAGTAAATGGGGTTTTTAAAATATTTTAAATTATAATTATTAGATTTGTTATGAATTGTTTTGTTTTGTTGAGAGCCACCCCGAGTCTGCGGAGAGGGGCGGCATACAAATCTAATAAATAATAATAATAAAATAATTTAAAAAAAACATTTTTATTGATTTTTTAAAAATATATAACAAAACAAAACAAACAACAATTAACATGTAAAGGATCTACCATTGCTCCGCAAAGTGTAGAAGTCTTTCTAATACAGAAAAATCCTAATTCTAATTCGATCAATACAGAAAGTTAAAACTCGTTAATAACATATCTCTTAATATACTACTATAGTATAAAGTCTACTCAACTCAACATTTTCATTATATTATTGTAGTTAAAATACTCACATCTATTAATAAAATTAAAACATATCTATTTATCACAAGTATATTAGATATTCTACCTATAGTACCCCTGCTACTATAATGTTTTCATCAAACAATCAGGCAGTTGTTCAGACTGGATTTGGCCTTTTCATCTGCCTATCGAGTCCTTTCCAAAGAGCTGGGATCCCCCTCTGACAAATAAGCTTTTTCTATTTTTATTTTTATTTCTTATATTCCTGTGTTGAGTTCTGGTTACTTTCTCTGTACCATGATTCTCATTAACGCGTAACATCTGGTTATAAACCTGAGACTGCACATATAGGAAAGACATTGCAAACACCCCAGAGGGTAGACACAGAATTCAGAAAGATCTAGACAGACTTGTACAGTGGGCCAAAATGAACAAAATGGAGTAAAATCCTGCACCTAGGCAACCCCCCCCCCCAAAAAAACCACGCATACAAATTAGGCGAAACCACACTCACCATGAGTGACTGTGAAAGGGATCTTGGAGTCTTAGTGGATAACCAGCTAAACATGGGCCAGCAATGTGCAGCAGCGGCTAAAAAAGCCAACACAATCCTAAGCTGCATGAACAGGGGGATAGACTCCAAGACCAGAGAGGTAATAATACCACTCTATAAGGCCCTGGTCAGACCGCACTTGGAGTATTGCATCCAGTTCTGGTCACCACACTTCAAAAAAGATATAGAGACTCTAGTGAGGGTGCAGAAAAGAGCAACTAAAATGATAAAGGGACTAGAGACCAGGTCATACGAGGAAAGGTTGCTGGAACTGGGCATGGATAGTCTAGTAAAAAGAAGGGCTAGGGGGGACATGATAGCTGTATACAGGTACTTGAGGGGTTGCCACGGAGAGGAGGGGGACACACTGTTTTCCAGGACACCAGAGGGCCAGACGAGGAACAACGGTTGGAAACTGACCAAAGAAAGATTCAACCTGGAGATAAGAAAGAATTTCCTGACAGTGAGAGCGATCAACCAGTGGGACGGCCTGCCAGCGGAGGTTGTGGACTCCCCAATGTTGGACATTTTCAAGAGGAGATTGGACTGCCATTTGGCTGGGGTGATGTAGGATTCCCTGCTCAGGCAGGGAGTTGAACTTGATGACCTGTAAGGTCCCTATCAACTCCAATTCAAAGTTTTGGTTATGATCTATAAAGCCCTTCATGGCATCGGACCAGAATATCTCCAAGACCGCCTTCTGCTGCACGAATCCCAGCGACCGATTAGGTCCCACAGAGTGGGCCTTCTCCGGGTCCCGTCAACTAAACAATGTCGGTTGGCGGGCCCCAGGGGAAGAGCCTTCTCTGTGGTGGCCCTGACTCTCTGGAACCAGCTCCCCCCAGAGATTAGAACTGCCCCTACCCTCCTTGCCTTTCGTAAACTCCTCAAAACCCACCTTTGTCGTCAGGCATGGGGGAATTGAGATATCTCCCCCGGGCCTATATAATTTATGTATGGTATGTTTGTAGGTATGTCTGCTTAAAAATGGGGTTTTCTTAACTACTTTAAATTTTAAATTGTAAATTATTAGATTTGTTATGAATTGTTTTATTATGTTGTGAGCCGCCCTGAGTCTACGGAAAGGGGCGGCATGCAAATCTAATAAATAAGTAAGTAAGTAAGTAAGTAAGTAAGTAAGTAAGTAAGTAAGTAAGTAAGTAAGTAAGTAAGTAAGTAAGTAAGTAAGTAAGTAAGTAAACAAACAAACAAACAAACAAACAAACAAATAATAATAAAAAAAATTCCTTCCTTCACCCCAGCAATATTTAACACGTTGCTGAAAAAGCTATGGATGGTTATTAAGTGAACGGCCCTTGACTGCCAAGCTTTTGTGAAAATTGCATTTGTTGTCTCATGCCAAAGACTCTTTTAAAATGCTAATGAACAACATTTGGCACATATTCCCTTCTGGATGGATGAAGCCAAGGCTTTCTGCGGTCAACAGGAAGGGAATTCCAGGTCTATATGATTTCCAATCTCATGAGCTTCTCCTCATTCTCAAATCAATAGTGTCGATCAAGATTTGTCAATCTTATTTTCAGATTGCATCCGGCTCGGCACTGATCACCAGCACAACTAGACACAAGAATAGCTTTCCCTGAATGCCATCACTCTGCTAAACAAATAATTCCCTCGACACTGTCAAATTACGGTATTTACTAAGTCTGCCCTACTATTAACCTTCTCATTGCTCCTTTCATCCATCTCCTCCCAATTATGATTGTATGACTTAATTTGTATCCTCATGATTTAGATCGATTTTTCCTAATGTGATTTGAGTGCTTATTTATACCCTACGACTGTCATTTAGGTTATATTTTATGAGACCAGGTGCACCAAGACAAATTCCTTGTGTGTGCAACCACACTTGGCAAATAGAGTACAGTGAGACCTTGTCTTACAAACTTAATTGGTTCCGAGACGAGGTTCTTAAGGTGAAAAGTTTGTAAGATGAAACAATGTTTACCATAGGAATCAATGGAAAAACGATTAATGAGTGCAAGCTCTAAATTCACCCCTTTTTCCAGCTGAAGCACCCGTTTTTGCACTGCTGGGATTCCCCTGAGGTTCCCCTCCATAGGAAACCCCATCTCCGGACTTCTGTGTTTTTGCAATGCTGCAGGGGAATCCCAGCAGGCAACGGAAGTCCAGAGGTGGGGTTTCCCAGCGAAGGGCGCATCAGTGAAATCGCAGCATCGCAAAAACACCGAAGTCCTCGGAACCCCACCTCCAGACTGTGTTTTTGCGATGCTGCAATTTCACTGAGGCTCCCCTTGCTGGGAAACCCCACTTCCGTCCAGAGGTGGTGTTTCCCATGGAGGGGAGCCTCAGGGGAATCCCAGCAGCACAAAAACAGGTGCTTCGCTGGCAATGGAAGTCCGGAAGCGGGGCATCCCAGTGGCGGCAGTGGATTTGTAAGGTGAAAATAGTTTGTAAGAAGAGGCAAAAAAATCTTAAACCCCGGGTTTGTATCTCGAAAAGTTTGTATGATGAGGCGTTTGTAAGATGAGGTATCACTGTATTCTATTCTGTTCTGTTCTGTTCTGTTCTGTTCTGTTCTACTCTACTCTACTCTACTCTACTCTACTCTACTCTACTCTACTCTATTCTATTCACCTGTGAACATATGAAAAAGCAAACCAGTTTATAGCACTTGGCAATAGCACTTAGACTTATATATCGCTCCATAGTGCTTTACAGCATCCTCTGAGCATTTTACAAATGTCAGCAAACTTCCCCCAACAACTTGGGTCTTCATTTTAAGGACCTCAGAATGATGGAAAGTTGAGTCAATCTTGAGCCCAGTCAGAGTCGCACGTCAAGCTGTGGGCAGACTTTGCCTGCAATACAGCATTCTAACCACTGTGCTACCACAGCTCCACCTTATGTATGTGTATATATGTGTGTGTAAAAATTCCTTTGGAGAATTAAGCGTACCATTCTAATATCAGTTTATTCACTGCAGTATATTCTAATGCTGCATATTCACTGCTTATTGATATGCTTGGGAAATCCAATCATAACTTGTAATTCATTGTTAATTAGCCATTCGTTTAACTCTTTGGAGACAGAAAATGAGTGGCTTTCATTTTTGAAAATTGCCTTGGGGTAATTATGTTCTCCTGCTAGGGAAAAACAATGTTTCCCTGTTATTGTTCCAAAACCCAAGTGTTTTGAGATATCTTCCTTCTTTCTTTTGCACTTTGACTCTGTTGCATGCAAAGAAGCGCAAAATCAAATCTATTTCGGAATGAAAAAAATATGATGTTTGTTGTGGTTAGCTCTGGCCCTGCTCCTGCCCCAAGGACTGTGGATGTGGGGGAGACATACACATGCTGCAGGCCTGTTTTGCCCCCAGTGGAATCTGCTGATGAAGGCTCCTCTGACCAAGAAGACATGAGTGACAGGGAGGAGGAGAGTGTGGCAGACAGCTCAGAAGGAGATCAATTATCTAGCTCCTCCTTGGATTCAGAACAAGAGTTAATGATACAGCCACACGGAGAGTGATGCATAGGCAACAACAACTGAGAGATTATTATCAAAGAAAATGAGGCCACCTGTGGTTGGGTGGGGCTGTGGTAATTAGTGAGGCTGCTATAAATAGCAGCCTTTAGGTTTGGCCATTGTGGAGGATTATCTGATCGTTGTGTTTCGTGACTGCTTTACTGACTTTGACTTTTTGTGTGCTGATTTTTCCCCGCTTTGAAACTAAACCAGAGCAAAGTGTGTTTCACTTTGTGAAAGAAGAAGGACTGTGAATTGCCTCGCAGCTGCAAGCTAAGTATGACAGAACTGATAAGGGACTTGTACAAATTAACAGTTTGTTTGGAGACGAGTGCTCTTTGCTATACCAAAAGAGGGCTTGGTTTAAGTGAATTTTCATTATAAAGAACATTGTTTTGAATTTTCAAACGTGTGTGTGTCTGAAATTTGTACCTGTGAATTTTTGGGAGGATTCTACCAGAGAGCCCGACAGAACAGATGTTTATCTAGTAATCCGAATGTATCATGCAACATTGCAATTTATTTCAAACTTCATCCTTTTGAGAGAGAGAACTTCCCTTTGGAAACACAAGCTCCCCCAGATCTGGATCATCTCTGGGTCTACTAGAATTTCAACATATCTTTTCCATTTTTTTTTAAAAAAAACAATTCTAAAAAGGATGACTGAGCTGTTATTATTAATCTGCTTGAAGTGAACTTTATGAAGAATCAGTCCGTTTTTCTATTGCACTAATTGGCTACATAGCTGTTCTACAAAGAAACCCGGGATGCTACTTGCAAACGAAGCCCAAATAAATCTTATCTGGGAGGAAGTTTAATTCATAGCTGTGAGACTTTCTTCCAATCAGCCTTATAAGTCAACTGACAGTAAGATGTATATATTAGAAAGAAAGGGGGGAGAAATGTGAAATTGAACTGAATCCCAGATGCTTGGTGTTTATAACAAGGATTGATTTTTTAAAAAGGCTTTAACAATATGCTACGATGACTTCCATTCAGGGGAACAAAATGAAGGGTATTTTTCTAGCCATCTAAAAATACACTATATATTTGCTGACAGTGTTAGAGTGTTTGCTACTTAGGTATTAATACTGGAAGAAAAATAAAGTGGAACTGAAGGGTTTTTTAAAAAAAAGAAAAAGTAGCCTTCTGTTTTAGCATTTATCTTGCCTATACATTTTGGCTTTATATAAAATAAGCAGGATGCTTCTCAACGTAACACTGTATAGTTTGAACTGAATGTATTTGAGGGGCTGCCACAAAGAAGAGGGGGTCAATTTATTTTCCAAAGCAACTGAAGGCGAGGCAAGAAACAACAGATGGAAACTAATCAAGGAGAGAAGCGACCTGGAATTGAGGAGAAACTTCATAACGGTGAGGACAATAAACCAGGAAAACAGTTTGCCTTCAGAGGTGGTGGGTGCTTCATCACTTCAGGTTTTTTAAAAGAAACTGGACAATCACTTGTATGAAAAGGTATAGGATCTCCTACTTGAGCAGGGGGCTGCACTAGTAGACCTCCAAGGTCCCTTTTAGCTCTATTCTGATCCTGATTCTTCTTCTGAAAGACCTGGTGTAACTGAACAATAAGAGATGTAAAAGCCAGCATTGTACAATGTCTCTTCTCTCCACAGTTCCTGGACCTTCAAATATTTGTGTTTGGTTGTTCATTGGGTTGGCGTTCCTCTGGAGTCAGAAGACACTTCCAGCAGCTGGTAGTTGTAAATGCAGTAAAAACATCAGAAAAATGAAAATGTTAGGTTCAGTGGTGACCGTTCCAAAGGATTTTCCAAAGGTCTATGAATTGTCATAGAATTACCTTCCCTTTGGAACAACATAGTTTGTCCAGAAGTTCTTAAGAAGATAACTTGGAGGATTCATTGGTCCTCATAGTGTTGATAGGAGCCATTTCATCCACAGAAAGGGATAGCTATACAAAATCTATCAGTAATTTATTTGTTTGTTTAGTCAAGTATGTATTGATAGTATACAAAGATATAACATGTTTATATACATGATACTAGTAAGAGAGAAACATTAGGACAGGGGATAGTAGGCACACTGGTGCATTTATGCAAGTTGTTGATATGTTGTTGATATGATATATGTTGATGTCATGGGCCTGTAAATATTGCTATTTTAAAAAAAATCCAATTAAGGAAAGTTTACATAAACATAAACGGCGAAAGAGATCTCGGAGTCTTGGTGGATAATCAACTAAACATGAGCCAACAATGTGCAGCAGCAGCCAAAAAAGCCAATACAATCCTAAGCTGCATCAACAGGGGAATACACTCCAATACCAGGGAAGTCTTAATACCACTCTACTATGCCCTGATCAGACCACACCTGGAGTACTGTGTTCAGTTCTGGTCACCACACTTCAAAAAAGACATTGAAACTCTGGAGAAGGTGCAGAAAAGAGCAACAGAGACTGCGGGAACTGGGCATGGATAGCCTAGAGAAAAGGAGGGCCAGAGCGGACATGATAGCAGTCTACAGGTATACGAGGGGTTGCCACAGAGAGGAGGGGATCACTTTATTCTTCAGGGCACCAGAGGGCCGGACAAGGAACAATGGCTGGAAGCTGACCAAGGAGAGATTCAACCTGGAAATAAGGAAGAACTTCCTGACGGTCAGAACGATCAACCAGTGGAACAACCTAGCAGCGGACGTTGTGAACTCCAATACTCTTGGACATTTTTAAGAGGAAATTGGACTGCCATTTGGCTGGGATGCTATAGGGTTCCTGCTTAGGCAGGGGGTTGGACTTGATGACCCGCATGGTCCCTTCCAACTCTAACAATAAATAAAAAAATAAATATCCCCTCCCTGTTAATTTTCTCCATATTTACTTGCACTTTGGGAAGAAATTTCCTGAATGGTTCGAATGACATAAATTTTGAGGGTCGATCATTTCTATTATCTTTTCATATCTGACAAGAATTAGGGTTTTTTTTCCCCTCAAGTCATATTTAATGCACTTTTTAGAACATTCACTGAGGCTTCCACAGAAGGTTTATGATTGGCTTCCTAAATATTTATTTGGACATGTGCTTTATTCTGTACCTTGCTGAACCAAACATACTAAAAATACTTTTCTTTTTAAAAAAAATGATACCTTTCCAGTAGATTCCGAGCCAGAATTTATATATAGCTAGCATAATAATATTCCCTCACTATTGTCAAACTATTCACTAAGGCTGCATTACTATTACGGTCTGCACACCAGAACAACTAAGCAGAAGAACAGTTTTCCCCGAATGCCATCACTCTGCTAAAGAAATAATTCCCTCAACACTGTCAAACTATTTACTAAGTCTGCACTACTATTAACCTTCTCATTGTTCCTATCATCCATCTCCTCCCCCTTATGACTGTATGACTGTAGCTTGTTGCTTGTATCCTTATGATTTATATTAATATTGATTGTTTCCTGATTGCTTACTCGTAGTCTGTGACAATCGTTAAGTGTTGTACCTCATGATTAGTGTTGGGCAAACTGAACCTGCGCAATTGGGGTCTGTTCTATTCTATTCTATTCTATTCTATTCTACTCTACTCTACTCTACTCTACTTCATTCCATTCCATTCCATTCCATTCTATTCTATTCCTTGTGTGTCCAATCAGACTTGGCCAATAAAGAATTCCATTCTATCAGATAGAGACGGAGCACATTTTGAACACCTTGTCACCCTGCATTTGAAACCTGATGACAAAAAAGTGACAGAAATGGCAAATTAGATCCAGAGTATTACCTTGGCTTTAATCAACGCCTCCATTTATACATCTGTACTTATGCGATCAAGATCAAGGCATAGGCTTAAAACAATGCCTCAACTATTTATAGTAAGACCTTTAAAGGTCTGGACTAATTAACAAATGTGATCAATTTTGGAATTTTTTTAAAAAAAAAATTGCCAGAGGCCACTTAAGAATTCCATGAGGGGTGTGCATTAAAAGGCCACGTCTGGGAGAGATTTGTGCCCATCTCCCTGATGTGAATTTTTTCATTCACTGCCGTTGTGCCAAACCCCTTCTCTGTAATAACCTTTTCTCTGTTTTGAGCAGAGATTAGAGTAATATATTTGACCCTTTACAGCTGTCTGCGAGAGAAGCGGATGCCTCATGCTCAATAAAGTGAAATATACCACCAAGTGTTGGAGGTTTAAGGCCACCATGCTAAAACGATTTAACACAAGTGCCCTGATAATTTGGCTGATTCATTCTGGTGAGGAATTCTCTTTTATAATTCAGCTGAATTATATAGGCCTAATCACAAGGGTTTCTCATCCACCAGACAATTAAGGGAAATATTTAGCTTTGCAAACAAAGCAAGTTAACCTGGTCACATTGTGCATTATAGGAAAATTTATTATTGCATGAAAAGCAGTGTAAACCTACCGGAGGACTGGTAATTATGGGACGCTGATGGTCTTTGTTGCTTTAATTCCAAGCAGCCAGAATGATTACAGTGAATCTTAATCGACTGCTCCATTAAAAATGCTGGCAGAAGAGTTCCTTTAACCTTTCCCATTGATTGAACACAACAATCACCGTTCAATTATAATGCAAAAGGACATTTGTTATATTGTACAAAAGATGCATAAGCCATTTCCTTTAGCTCGAGATAATCAATGAGATGACTTCTAGCACAGAGAAAGTCAACTTACCATACCTGCAAGGAAATATCTGTAAGCAAAGCTGACCAGGCAGATATATTTGCCCCCTCCTGGTTTCCCCTCCGGCAGACAATGTGTTTTTTTAAATGTGATAGTAGATAGATAGATAGATAGATAGATAGATAGATAGATAGATAGATAGATAGATAGATAGATAGATAGATAGATAGATAGATAATGTTGTGGTTAGCTCTGGCCCAGCTCCTGCCCCAAGGACTGTGGATGTGGGGGAGACATCCACATGCCACAGGCCTGTTTTGCTCCCCGTGGAATCTGATGATGAAGGCTCTTCTGACAAGAAGACATAAGTGACAGGAAGAAGGAGAGTGTGGCAGACAGCTCAGAAGAAGATCAATTATCTCGCTCTTCCTTGGATTCGGAACAAGAGTTAATGATACAGCCATGCATGTGGAGAGCGATGCATAGGCAGCAACAACTGACAGATTATTATCAAAGAAAATGAGGCCACCTGTGGTTGGGTGGGGCTGTGGTAATTAGTGAGGCTGCTATGGGTTGTATTTCGTGCCTGCTTTGCTGACTTTGACCTTTATGTGCTGATTTTTCCCCGCTTTGAAACTACCCAGAGCAAAGTGTGTTTCACTGTGAAAGGAAAAGGACTGTGAATTGCCTCACAGCTGCAAGCTAAGTATCTCAGAACTGATAAGGGACTTGTATAAATTACCAGTTTGTTTGGAGACGAGTGCTCTTTGCTATACAAAAAGAGTGCTTAATTTATTTGCATTTTCGGTATAAAGAACATTGTTTTGAATTTTCAAACGTCTGTATGTCTGAAATTGTATCTGTGCATTTTCGGGAGGATTCTACCAAAGAGCTCGACAGAACAGATAAGATTAGATTAGATGATAGGTAGATAGGTAGATCTACGTGATATCTATCTATCTATCTATCTATCTATCTATCTATCTATCTATCTATCTATCTATCTATCTATCTATCTAATCTATCTATCTATCTATCTACCTACCTACCTACCTACCTACCTACCTACCTACCTATCTGTCTAGCTACAGTTTTAATTATTAGATTTGTTTCTGTATTGCTTTATTGTTGCTGTGAGCCACCCCGAGTCTTCAGAGAGGTGTGGCATACAAATCTAATAAATAATAATAATAATAATAATAATAATAATAATAATAATAATAACAACAACAACTATTATTATTATTATTATTATTATTATTATTATTATTATTATTATTATTATCTCTATCATCTAATCTATCTATATATCATCCATCTCTACCCCCCTCCCACCCACCCTCCCTTCCTCTGTCTCATGAACCAAGAACTAAGGAGAAATATCCTGACAATTGGAACAATTAATCAGTGGAACAACTTGCCTCCAGAAGGTGTAAATGCTTCAACACTGGACATTTTTTAGAAGAGATTGGATAACCATTTGTCTGAAATGCTACAGGGCAGAGATGGTGAACCTGTGGCATGGCATATGAGCCGTTATCCTAGCTCAGTTCCAATGTGCATTTGCGTGCTGGCCAGCAGAATTTTGGCTTGCCAGGAGGCTCTGGGAGGGCATTTTTGGCTTCTGGAGAGTCTCCAGGGGCAGAGGGAGGGCATTTTTGCCTCTGAAGCCTGGGGAGGGTGAAAAACAGGCCCACCGGGCCCACCAGAGTTTGGGAAATGGGCCTCCAGGCCTCCAGAGGGCCTCTGGGTGGGGGGTAGGAGAGGCCATTTTCGCCATCCCCAGGTATTGAATTATGGGTGGGGGCACTCACGCATGTGTGATAGCATACGCACAAATGCTTTCGGCACCCGAGGAAAATAAGGTTTGCCATTACTGCTATAGGGTTTCCTGTCTGAGCAGGGGGTTGGACTGGAAGATCTCCAATGTCCCTTCTGATGTTTTATTGGTTCCCCACGCTGAAACACACACGCGAGTGTGTCCCCGTGTCAGATTTTGCTACCTGCACAGGTGCGGAAAGCAAAATTGCACTCGATCCCGCACTTGCATGCCAGAGCCGTTGAACTCTCCACAATTAGATATTCCAGCCGGAGCCCACCACTGAACTACATGTAGCCCTGCCCAGTCTCTCAAACGGAGGTTTCAGAGGCTGAAAACAGCCTGTGAAACCTCCATTTCAGAGGCTGTGCAGGGCTACAACAGAGATTTCAGAGGTTGAAAAAGTGCCTCTGAAATGGAAGTTTCACAGGCTGAAAAAATAGAAACATAGAAACATAGAAGACTGACGGCAGAAAAAGACCTCATAATCCATCTAGTCTGCCCTTATACTATTTTCTGTATTTTATCTTAGGATGGATATATGTTTATCCCAGGCATGTTTAACTTCAGTTACTGTGGATTCATCAACCACGTCTGCTGGAAGTTTGTTCCAAGGATCTACTACTCTTTCAGTAAAATAATATTTTCTCACGTTGCTTTTGATCTTTCCCCAACTAACCTCAGATTGTGTCCCCTTGTTCTTGTGTTCACTTTCCTATTAAAAACACTTCCCTCCTGGGCCTTATTTAACCTTTTAACTAGCCCCAAATGCCTCTGAAACAGAGATTTCACAGGCTGGAAAAGCAAGGCACAGAGCTCACAACCAACAAACCTGTTGCTAAAGTTCACTTCTGGGTTCAGCTTTGCGGGTATTCAGAAAAACCATCCACCCTCCATCAGTTTTTTTCTTATTTTCCTCCCCAAAAGCCAGGGTGCATCTTATAGTCCAAACAATACGGTAATACATTGTGTTGAATACAACTTTGCTCCATTCAGATGTAAAACTCTTATTTGATTTATCCAATGTTTCTTTATAAATATCTACCCATTAATAAACTACCGAGATATCTATTAATATCTAACACTAATTTTTCAACAGAGACAGAAGTGTTTGGCAACAGTTAGTGATTCACACCTCAGTGCAACTTTGACAATGAGTAAGGCTACAAGCCAGTAAGTTTAATTTTAAAAGGGGGGGGGAGAGGCGTTTAGAAAATGTAACTGTTGTTAGGTGTTAAGGAGTAAGCTCTGCTACCCCTGCACAGAGGAAAAATGTGGAGATGGAGGATTTTGAATGGATACTGCTGTCTTTGATGAGACATTACGAGTATCCTCTTAGTCCTCGTTGAGCCTATTCATAACACTTTTTGGTTTCCATTATGAATTTGGCAATTTTATTATCCCTTACAAATAAGTTAATCTGGACTGTTGATAAATTCAGGTTAGGCTGGACTGCTCCAGCCACCAATCAAGCCATAAACTAAATTAATGCAGCCTAGGCATCAACCCTGGGAGTATTTTACAACTCAAGTGCACTTCATTGAAAATACTGTTAGGTGACTTGATGGCACAAGAGAGAACTGGTTGTTCTTGCAAGTCCAGGAATAGATAAAAAATGCAAATATTTTAAGAACTGCTTGATAAAAATGGCCTTGGATGCGTTGCAACAAACATTTAATGGATCAATGTTAAGATTAAAACAGGCCAAGATAGGCAATCAATTCAATTCAATTTATTAGATTTGTATGCCGCCCCTCTCCGAAGACTTGGGGCGGCTCACAACAACAATAAAAACAGTATAACAAGGGAACAAATCTAATAATAAAATTACATTAAAACCCCCAACAATTTAAAAACCATACAACACATACATACCAAACATAAAATATAAGAAAGCCTGGGGAAGATGTCTTAATAACCCCATGCCTGGTGATATAGGTGGGTCTTGGGTAACTTGCGAAAGACAAGGAGGGTGGGGGCCGTTCTAATCTCCAGGGGGAGTTGATTCCAGAGGGCCGGGGCTGCCACAGAGAAGGCTCTTCCCCTGGGCCCCACCAAACGACATTGTTTGGTCGACGGGACCCGGAGAAGGCCAACTCTGTGGGACCTTATCGGCCGCTGAGATTCGTGCGGTAGAAGGTGGTTCCAGATGTATTCTGGTCCAATGCCATGAAGGGCTTTAAAAGTCATTACCAACACTTTGAATTGTGACCGGAAACCGATTGGCAGCCAGTGCAGGCCACGGAGTGTTGTAGAAACGTGGGCAAATCTAGGAAGCCCCACGATTCATGTAAGTTTTTTTTGCAGACATGGTGATTTATGCAGGTATCATGACAAAAAATGTCTCAAAAATATTTCCATTCACTCCTATTCTTATTCACGCATTGATAAGAAATTATTGGGCGCTCATTGCATGGTTAATAAGAGGGAAAGGAAGCCATAGGGGTACTTGGACCTCGCTTTTCTCTTCAATTTCTTTCTAGGGAGTTTTTCCTTCTTTAATGAGCCAGTTGTTTTCATTAACTGCTAATTACTTTTCACCAGCATACAAGGTCTGTGGGACAAAGATTCACATTAGGGTGACAGTCGCCGATTAATGTACAGTGGATAGCGTGAGATTTAGTCGCAGTTAAGAAGAAGACGGAGAGATCAAATGTTGGCGAGGCATTTGAAGATTACTAGGCGAAAGATGGGAGGGGAAAAAAAACAAATGTTGAATTCAACCAATTGCAGAAGAGGTTTTTTAGATGGTTAAAGCGAAAAATAGACACTGGGTGTAGCATTTAAGAATGGCAAAAACAAAAAGCAGCAGATCTCAGGAATGAGAACACTGTCTGTAGTTCTATGCATGGAATGCATAGGCATATGGACCTATATGGAAGTTGAACAACTATCCTTGTGGTGTGACCAGAACAATCTAGAACTGAACACACTCAAAACTGTAGAAATGGTGATAGACTTTAAGAGAAACCCTTCCACCTCTCACAATACTAGACAACACAGTATCAACAGTAGAGACCTTCAAATTTCTAGGTTCTATCATATCTCAAGACCTAAAATGGTCACCTAACATCAAAAACTTCATCAAAAAAGCACAACAAAGAATGTTCTTTCTGCGCCAGCTCAGGAAGCTCAAACTGCCCAAGGAGCTGCTGATACAGTTCTACAGAGGAATCATTGAGTCTGTCATCTGCACCTATATAACTGTCTGGTTTGGTGCTGCAACCCAACAGGACCGACACAGACTTCAGAGGACAATCAGAACTGCAGAAAAAACAATTGCTGCCAACCTGCCTTCCATTGAGGACCTGTATACTGCACGAGTCAAAAAGAGGGCGGGGAAAATATTTACTGACCCCTCACATCCTGGACACAAATTGTTTCAACTCCTACCCTCAAAACGTCACTACAGAGCACTGCACACCAAGACAACTAGACACAAGAACAGTTTTTTTCCAAACGCCATCACTCTACTAAACAAATAATTCCCTCAACACTGTCAGACTTTCTACTAAATCTGCACTTCTATTCTACTAGTTTTTCTCATCATTCCTATCACCCATTTCCTCCCATGTTGACTGTATGACTGTAACTTGTTGCGTATATCCTAAGATTTTTATTAATATTGCTTCTTCATTGCTTATTTGACCCCTATGACAATCATTAAGTGTTGTACCACATGATTCTTGACAAATGTATATTTTATTTTATGTACGCTGAGAGCATATGCACCAAGACAAATTCCTTGTGTGTCCAATCACTCTTGGCCAATAAAAATTCTATTCTATTCTATTCTATTCTATTCTATAAATATTTTCATACAGTATAGTCATATATTTTGAAATACAAATCACCATAGGTACAGTACTGAAAACACTTCATGCTCTTTACATCAATAAATTGTATTGTTGTTTTTTAAATAATTCTTGAAATGGAGACATAATATTTTTGTGAGGAAATATAACTTCTATGTTGCTTACTTAAAAGAAAATGCATTTCATGTTCCTTGCAAATCAAGGTGATTTATAATCATTAAAACAATTCTATATACAAATATATGTTGGAATTTATATATAGAATTTATACTACGGTGGTAGTTAGCCAGTAGATGGCAGTGTTTACAAGTTTGGATCTTGGTATATACTCTATGCTCTTTTATGCTAAATAGAGCTTCCTGTTTCCTGTTACAGTTAAATAGTTGGGCAGTAAAGCACATGGTGACTGTAGCTTTTATTTGTTCTGTGTGGTGCTATACATAAACAGAATTTCTAACATGATCAATTTTGGAACAGAAAGAAATACAAAATCAGTAGGTTCAGAGGACATTGATATTTTAAAGAGAATTAAGGAATTTTCTGGAATAATTTTTTAGTGGACTGGAAACAGGTGCAAGGAGTTCTACTTCTAGACAGCCATTTGCTTTGTTATTGAATTTTTCTGGGAAATTATTTTAACATCCTAGAGCTCTTAATGGTTTTCCATGACAGAATTTGTTCAGGCCTGCTACAGTTAAATAGTTGAGCAGTAAATGGCCTTTGAATCCAGAACACAAGTAACCCCAGGTAGGTCCAGGTAAGCTGAAGACTAGATGTAATAGTTAAGGTACAGGACTCATACCAGGGAGATCCTTGACGAGGCAACATGCCTGGGCTGGTTGCCCCATCTCTCTACAGCCATCCTATTTCATAAGGCCATAGCATTAGCATTTAGACTTATATACCGCTTCATAGTGCTTTTACAGACCTCTTTAAGCGGTTTACAGGATAGGCATATTGCTCTCAACAATCTGTTTTTTTTACCCATCTTGGAAGGATGGAAGGATGGGTCAATCTTGAGTCAGTGGTGGAGTGGAGTGGAGTGGAGTGGAGTGGAGTGGAGTGGAGTGGAGTAGAGTAGAGTAGAGTAGAGTAGAGTAGAGTAGAATAGAATAGAATAGAATAGAATAGAATAGAATAGAATAGAATAGAATAGAATTCTACATGTTTCCCCCAGTCCTTCTTTTCTCTAGACTAGACATGCCCAGTTCCTGCAACTGTTCTTCATATGTTTTAGCCTCTAGTCCCCTAATCACCTTTGTTGCCCTTCTCTGCACTTTTTCTAGAGTCTCAATATAAGAACATTTCAAATAAAAATACTCCTGCTGTGACTTTAGATGAAGATATACACACACAACTCTCTGATTTATCTCCTGACATTTAGATCATTTCTATTTTAAGACTGAACTCAATTTTGACTGCTTTGGTCTTTTTTTTCCCCCTCCCACAATTGGCAGAGAAATGTCTCATAAAAGTTCACATTCTGCTCTGGACTCCAAGCCAGGAACCAAGCCAGATCAATACTGTAGTTGCAGTTTGACTTCCATATCTCCATTTCTGTCAAGGCCTCGTGACAAGCACTTATTATGCGGGGCTCTGAAAATATACTTTCCAAAGGCGCTATTAACCAAAGAAAGCACCCAGGTCATAAGAAGAAATTAAGGAAGCTGAATAAACACCCCCACAGAATAGACATTGGCCTAAAACAATAGGCCGAAAGGAACAAAAGAGTTTCTAAAGACTTTGGTACTTCAGAGAGCCATTGTTAGTTTGGACAATTAGTATACAAACTGGATCACAATGAATGGGAAAAGTCCTTTGCAAGTTACAAAGGCACAGGGAGAGTTGGATTTTGTGTACAAAGGGAAAGGATTACATTTGCACATAAATGTAGCAGAGCTTGAGACTCAGGGTTCAATTATTTTGGGTGATCAAATACCAGGGATCTCAAGTAGCCAAAATATTGCCAGCTGTGTTTCTTGTCTCTACTCTTTCTGAATGAATTTTCTCCCCTTTTTTGGAACAAATCTATGGCCGGCTGGGGAAACTCCCATAAGATAATTCTGTTATGATTTTCTTTTTGGCCGTGCGGGAAATTGCTGATCTTTCTGTATTGAGATCAGTGATGGGCTACTATGAATATGGTCAGGTACACAGAAAAAAAATGGATTTTTTTTCTCCCCCCCCCCCTCTGTGCATGTTTTTTCTATCGCAGTAAATGAGGTTGAATATGCATAATTGTGTATAATTTTAGAAGAGCTGTGCGTGTGTTCGTGTGTATACATACACATACAGTTTATATAGTAGATAATATATATTTCAGGGCTAGCATTGGAAACAGCCTAACCCTCCGGAAGATTCTTTAATACTTAAAAAAATGTTGGATTGTGCAGAACTTGATGCTTTAACTTTAAAATTAAAAAACAAAGAAGACTCCGATTATTATAAAACATGGAATACATAGGGTGGCGCAGAAGGTAGAGTGCTGTACTGCAGGCCACTGAAGCTGACTGTAGATCTGAAGGTCAGCAGTTCAAATCTTATCACCGGCTCAAGGTTGACTCAGCCTTCCATCCTTCCGAGGTGGGTAAAATGAGGACCCAGATTGTGGGGGCAATAGCCTGGCTCTGTTAAAAAGTGCTATTGCTAACATGTTGTAAGCCGCCCTGAGTCTAAGGAGAAGGGCGGCATAAAAATTGAATAAATAAATAAATAAAATTTACGATTGGTTTAAGAGGAGAAATAGAAGTTTAAATTGAATTACGGCAATAACAATGTGTTAAGACACATATTTATTCACCAAAAGACGAGACATGATGCAAATACAACTGTTTTTGTGAAGACAAAATTTTTATGTAATTAAAGTAATTAACAAAGAGTGTACTGAAGGCGGTTTAAAAAACAACAATAATAATAGAAAAGATATTGATAACCAAAAAGAACAATAGTGAATGCCGATGATTTCTATCCACCAGAAAATAACTTGATATTTGATAAGATTGAAACTTTCCTCCCCCCAAGAGGATATTGATGAGATTTTCTTTTTATGTTATTTGTAATTTTGTAACTGTTCATGGTGTTTTTTGTTTTGTTTTGTTTGTTTCGGTGTATATGTTTTTTCTTTGTGTGTTTTGCAAATATTGCAAATATATCAATGTATATACTTTTTTGACTATACCTTTTAAAACAATTTAATAAAAATTACTTTTATATATAAATATATATATATATATATATATATATATATATATATATATATATATATATATATATATATCAAGAATAGTCCTAAAAATGCGAGTTCCAGGTACGTGTGTGAATGATGAGGCAGAAGCCATCTCGATCACTGGATCGCCTAAAAACATACTTTACATTCAACGGCCAGATATATGAACAAATAAAGGGCACGCCGATGGGATCCCCAATTTCAGGTGTGATTGCAGAAGCAGTTCTCCAGCAATTGGAAAGAGAAGCCATGGAAATATATAAGCCCAAGTTCTGGACACGCTACGTCGACGACACGTTTACCATTATTAAACAACGGGATAAAATCAGGTTTATGGGAATTCTTAATTCCATATATCCGGACATTCAGTTTACGGTGGAGGAGGAGACCAACAGTAAACTGGCCTTTCTAGATGTACAGATTAACCGGAACCCAGATGGAAGCATCGACACGGAGGTATACCGGAAGACCACCAACACGGACCGCATGTTACACAACGAAAGCAATCACCCCAACGCACATAAGGTCAGTTGTATACGGACATTATTTAATAGGATAAAAACTCACTGTAGCACACGGGCAGCCAAACAAAAAGAACGAGCGTATCTTTATCAAACTTGTATACGTCATGGCTACTCGAGAGATTTTATCCAACGGTGCATCACACCCAGACTCCGGCAACCTACTGAAAGCGCAAATGAAACATCAGCGTGGAGGGTACTCCCATACATACAAGGGGTATCCAAAACAGCCGCACACATACTGGCACCCCACGGGGTCAAAGTAGCGCATAAGCCAGATCAAACTTTGAGAAAATCAGTAATGCGCCCGAAGGAAACCTTAGTGAAGGAGGAGTCCTCCTCGGTAATTTACCGTATAAACTGCAATAATTGTGCACACCATTATGTGGGGGAAACGGCAAAAAGATTGAGAACTCGTATACACGAACACAAATTGGCGGTCCGACATCATGAACAGCGTTCCCAGATTTGGATACACATGGAGGAGCAGGATCATGGCTTCGATTTCCAGGGAACTGAGATTCTGGCGCGAGATGAAACCAAGGGAGGTCGCCTCCTAAAAGAAGCCTGGTTCTCCAATGAAAATTCTTTAAATAGACATATTGATATGCCATCGGCATACCAGGCTTTAAGGCACCAGCAACGACTTAAAGGGGATAGGTCATTAGGATTGGATAAAGCCCCTAACAGAATTCCCCAGGCCGGGCATAGAAACCAGTTAAATGAGGGTAGAGCAACCCCCAACGGTAAGCAAGGGAACATACTGGAGCAACATGGAGGTAGAGGGGGATGGGCACAATGCAGTTCCAACACAGGGGACAAGGGGGGATTAGAACAGTGCAGACCTAAGACGAGGGCATGGACAAAAAAATTGCAAGAGCAGACATGTACCACTATGGAAAGTAACAACGATAATGGGGGGGGAAAAGTAATACCAAACACCTCCGAAGTATTGCCTCGTAACTCCACCTCCTCCCTTGGGGAGGGAAAGAGGCAACAGACACGAGTAAAAGCGGTAGATCCCCCTTTAGCCAGCATGAGCAAGCCCACAATTAGGCTTGCCGCAGAGGGGAGGGAAGGGTGTGGCCCTATGACGCGGGCAAGGAGCAGACTGAATAATGCTTTATAAAGGTGATTTTCTCCCATGGCATTTTTAATACTCTGACGAAGTTAGCAGCACGCTAACGAAAGCTAAGTGATTTTATTAAAGTTTCTATGTTCCGGTGATCGAGATGGCTGCTGCCTCATCATTCACACACACACACACACACACACACACACACACACACACACACACACACACACATATATATATATATATATATATATATATATATATATATATATATATGTGTGTAGATTGTTCTGAGTTCGGGTTTTGCCCTGTGTAATGTTTTGCATGTCTATGCGACGTTTCGGTGAAATCCCATTCACCATCTTCAGGCTGGAGTTCCAATCTTTGTGTTGTTGTAAGATTGGAACTCCAGCCTGAAGATGGTGAATGGGATTTCACCGAAACGTCGCATAGACATGCAAAACATTACACAGGGCAAAACCCGAACTCAGAACAATCTACATACATATACCCGTGAAAATTTACGAAAACATATATATATATATATATATATATATATATATATTATATATATATATATATATTGTTCTGAGTTCGGGTTTTGCCCTGTGTAATATTTTGCATGTCTATGCGACGTTTCAGTGAAATCACATTCACCATCATCAGGCTGAAGTTCCAAGCTTCGTGCTGTTGTAAAATAGACATGCAAAATATTACACAGGGCAAAACCCGAACTCAGAACAATCTACATACATATACCAGTGAAAATTTACGAAAACAAATACATATATATTGTTGCAGGTTCAAGTCCCAGTGGGTATGGCTAGCTGATGAGGCCAAAATAAGGCCGAAATAGATCTATCCTAGTCTCCCTTAATTTTCAAATTCAGCTTAAACATGTGACACATACAGATAGAATTGTCGGCTATCAATAAAATTAACTGCCTTGGAAATGGCCCTGGGTTGGGCCGAGAGGCAAAAAAGGAGCTGTGATGTTCCTTCAATATACCAGGGTGATTCGACACAAAAATGTAACCCTTCCCTGGTACAGAGCTGAAGGGATTGGATACTTTAGCCTAGAGGATAAGTCTCTGCCTTAAAAGGCAAAGGTTGCAGGTTCAAGTCCCAGTGGGTATGGCTAGCTGATGAGGCCAAAATAAGGCCGAAATAGATCTATCCTATATATATATTTCTGTGTGCCTGTATGGCATATATACATAGAATTAAATAATATATTTTGGATGTTCAGTAATAGTAAATACTAGGAGAAATGTGTCTCTTTGAGGCGAGGAGAGGCCAGGCACTCTAACCCAAACCCTTGAAGTGAGTGACGTCAATTTGGCCACCTTTAAGCCAGTCAGATGACCTTTAAGCCAACCCTGTCACATGATCACCAAGCCACTCCCACCTGGTCACATGGCTGGCAAACCACACCCACAAAATAAGCCACACTCACAACGTCGTAGTAAAAAATTATGCAGCCTGTCACTGATTGAGATCTTTTCTGGACAGTCCATGAAGAATTGTTAGTGTTTCTACATCTGAGATCAAAGCAAAGAATCAGAATTGTTTGTAACTCTGTGCTGTCACCTTGTGACCTTCCACATATTTGCATCCAAGATTTACGAGTCCCAAAAAATACTAATAACGGAACAGTTTTGTTTGGGTCAATAAACTCGCCACTCAATAAATTGGCAGATGAGGGTCTTAATTCTGAAAAAACTCACTTGCTGCAATGAATGCAAACTATTATTATCTTTTGGGGCTTCTTGAAGTGTAAGAAGTGCTGTGTAAATCATTGTGTTTGGGCATTTGGAGGAAAAATGATGCCTGAGTTCAATGATATTACCTGAGAAAATAAGTGTACAAACTTTGATCTGAAGAAAATTGCAATATTTTACAGTATCTGAACCCAACCAGGAGGATTTATAGTTCAATCTGTTAATGCACTCCACCTGGCAGTTTTATGCATTGTGAATTTAAAGAGGAGCTCGATGTAACATAAGCTTTACAAGCTGGGGAAATATTATTGAAATGAAACATGAACGAGAACCATTTAAACAATAAAATAATGGGTGCTGGCAATAAATTCTTTCTTTTTCCTTTTTCTTTTTGGTATAAATAGAAAGGCCAGAGTTTTATATGCTGAAGTTAGATGAGGTTCTTGGAAGGCTCTGAAAAAGCTGCTTTTAAAAACTTTTTAAAAGAAAAACCTAGTTATTTGGGTAGATCCATTTTAGGAGAATTAAAAGAGCAACAAAAATGACTAGGAGACCGGAGGCTTAAAACACAGGAAAATGATTGCAGGAGTTTATCAATCAGACGTTTGGCCATTTGAATCCCTAGCACCATGTAATGGAGTGAGCTCCCTTCTATCAACCTGCCAGTTCAAAAGCAGGTGAAAAAAGCTGGTAGAAAAATTGGAACAATCGTTGGTGGGAAGGTAACAGCATTCTGTGCACTTTCAGTCATGCCAGCTGCATGACCACAAGGTCTTTGGACAGTGCTGGTTAAGAACATAAGAACGTAAGAAGAGCCATGCTGAATCAGGCCAAAGCCCATCGAATCCAGCATTCTGTGTCACACAGCGGCCCACCAATTGTCCTTGGGGATCTTGAGCAGAAAGAGAAGGCAAGACCCTCCCTTTCCCCCCATCCCCAACAAATGGTACTCAAGGGACTCCTGCCTGCCTCAACCAACATAGATGCGGCACTTGGACATCCGTTTCAATAACCACCGATACACTTGGCATCCATGAATCTGTCTAATCCTGCCTTGAAGCTATCAAGGCTGACTGCTGTCACGACCTCTTCTGGAAGTGAATTCCATAAACCAACAACCTGGTTCTTCTGCTTAGAAATGGAAATGAACACTGCCCCCTAGAGTTGGGAACGACAAGCATGTATGTGTAAGGGGAACCTTTACCTCTTAGTCTAATGAAAAGGTGGACTAGGAATGACATGATAGCTGTCTTCCAATATTTGAGAGGCTGCCACAAAGAAGATGGGGTCAAGCTATTCTCCAAAGCACCAGGTCGTTGGATTAGAAGACATCCAAGGTCTCCAAGTCTCCTATTCTGTTATTCTGATGAGAACACAGAGTAGCAAAACTTAAGAGCAGAATAAAGAATATAGCTTCAATGAAATGAACAAATCTGGGGACTTGCCAAAGGAATTGTAGGAAATCCCAGGCAACAAGCTGGTTTGGTGTCCCTTACCTGGATGGATAGATAGATTGATCTCCATCAATCTATCTCTCAACCTCTATCTATTTATCTATCCATCTGTCCATTTGTCCATCTGTCGATCCATCTATCAATCCATTTTTCCATCCATCCATCAATCCATTCTTCCATCCATCTATCCATCTATCCATCCATCTATCGAGTTCAAGAAAAAAACATCTACTTCTGCTTTGTTGACTATGCTAAAGCTTTTGATTATGTGGATCACAACACATTGTGGCAAGCTCTTAAAGAGATAGGAGTACCAGACCATCTTATTTTTCTCTTGAAAAACTATATGCAGGTCAAAAAGCAAACAGTGAAAACCACTGATTGGTACAAAGTTAGGAAATGAGTTTGGCAAGGCTGTATACATTGCCTTGCCTATTTAATATTATTTTTTGTTGCAAAAATCAAAACCAGAAGCACACACAGATAAAAAAATCAGGAATATTTTTTAAAAACATTTTAAAAAATCAGTAAAAATGGTAATACCCAATGACCAAATCAGGTCAGTGACATCATCATGATTCATCATGATCATGGGGTCACCAGCAGGATGCTACTGGTTCAGGCCAACCAGTCCAAGTCAGGAGGAACCCACTCATGGGACAGACACGACTTTGCAACTAACAACATCTATCTGCCTGCCTGCCTGCCTGCCTGCCTGCCTGCCTGCCTGCCTGCCTGCCTGCCTGCCTGCCTGCCTGCCTGCCTGCCTGCCTGCCTGCCTGCCTGCCTGCCTGCCTGCCTGCCTGCCTATCTATCTATCTATCTATCTATCTATCTATCTATCTATCTATCTATCTATCTATCTATCTATCTATCTATCTATCTATCTAAAATCTTCATACTGTAGGAGAATGCAAACCATCACTTTTGTGTCCCGAAAATGGCCAGGCAGTATATTTATCTCAAACTCTCCTTTCTTCAGGAATTTAGGGCACAATCAATGAAGATGCAGATTGCCAGGTCTTGAACAATCTCTAATCAGTCATTTTTGAACTTGGTGTGAAGACAGCGCAGATTCCGCAAGTTGTGTGTGCAGTTGGATAAGAAAGTCCAAGTACTTCCCTTTTGCAAACTCCCAAGATGCGAATTTGCTTTGCAGATAGGAAGTTTGTTTTCTAATCCTTTAAATTATTTCCTGTTAACAGGATGACCCCACCAATCAGGAGACGCTATCAGGGAGGGGTCAGCGTGATTATACGGGATCTGATCTCATTTTCCCATTCGACAATCTGACAATCGGATGCTCTGCTTAGTGCTGATATTTCTCCTGCTCTTTCATGTTGTCTGAGCTTTCAGAGGTGTGACATTCTGCCCAGACCCTGAGCAATCTGTAGCAAATCAACAATTTCCATATCATCGGCAAGAGAAAAGCATTTCAGACTTGTTGAACCCTAGTTATTATAGGCTTGAACAGCTCCCGATATAGGACAGAAGATATGCATGATTATGCAGTCAAGTGGAAGTCAGGCTGAGTCCAGCATACCGCAAATCTAATTGACAATTTTTGTTGCCCTTCTCGGGCTATTTAGGAGAAGTGGCGAGGTCAATGGCAACGAAGCATCTCGCGAGCGGGAAGGGTGGGGCGGAGGGCAGCTCACCTGCCTGGCAGCTGGGTCTGAAGTTTCTAAAGTAGCACAGAAGGAGAGGAGTTTGTGGAATAATAAAAAGTAAAAATAGCCCTTGTGAATGAACCAGGTTATCGGGTAGATGCCCTGAGTTTTGTCTTCTGTGAAAGAGGCACACTGGGGGTGAGTGAATCATATTGCACCCCCTTTTTTTCTTCAAGCATGGGTTTTTAAAGTGAGATGCAGAGAGAGAGCTGACACCAGCCCTTGAAAATATCACTGAGCTATTGGAAAGTACCCATCCATTCAGAACTTTGAGCTATGCTTGTGGAAAGAGAAACCATTTTAAAATATGTAAAGTAATGTAATGCACTACTTTTTTTTCTCAGCCTACCGTAATGGTACAAATGCGAAACTTAAGATATACATTATTTGAATTGTCAGGAGTGCGTGTGTAAATTTTGCCTTTCTTCAGTCAGATAGCAAAGCTGCAGCAGGGTTTTGAAATGGCGTCTCTAAGTGATGTACGTTACAAGCAGAGTGTCGTCATTGAATTTCTCACTGCGGAGAAAGAAACTGTTGGGAACATTCACAAACGTTCCACTTCACAAGACTTCCACTTGTTTGGGCCATTAAAGGATGCCATTCATGGCAGACATTTTGAGGATGATGAAGAGGTGATTCTCACAGTGCAGAAATGGCTTTATGACCACAAGTAGTGGTCCCGACAGGGCATATACGCCGTTGTGTCTTGCTGGAGGAAGGCCCTAGAAAGGGACGGAGATTACATGGAAAAATAGGGAGTGTGGAAGAAACATCATTTTTTCATGTGTGTAAGTTTCATTGTGTTCAATAAATAATTGTTTTTTAGTATATATTGTTTTCCTTCATACACTTTAGTACAATGTCAAATAACTTCTATTTCCAGTACAATAAAATGCAATATTTTGTTAGTAATTCTCGTAGAATCCCAGAAAAAAAATCATAATACAAAATTATTAATTTCTCTTTTGTCCCTTATTACAAAAAATATTATTAATCTAATCTTGTAGTCCAGCAATCACAATCATCATGTATTACCTCTTTTCATTAACGTTCCCTCAAATATAAACTGACAAATAAACAATTGTTGAAGAAAAAAAATGTGGTGCATTACTTTCTGGGAGACCCTCATATTTTCTGTCTTTCTAAGATAACAGGTAGAAAGCCCTGAAAATAGGAGTGAAAGCTGGGTCTTGTAAGTGAAGAAAAGCGAAAAAACTCAGATGTCAGCTGTTTTTTGACTCTGAGAGGTTTCTG